>NW_027469366.1:0-179850 GCF_051020765.1 Lasioglossum baleicum
AATAAAATTTGAAATCACTAGAAAAAATCATTCAATAGAACAAATATTCATATCATATACGCAATAAAATTAGTTCTCCACAATACTAGTCTTAAGTATCAGTAGAGCAAATATTAAAATTATATATGCAATAAAATTAGAATGTCACAATACTAGTCGAATGTATCAGTAAGGCAAATTTTCATATTATATATGCAACAAAATTAGCTCACCACAATACTAGACGAAAATATAAGTAGAGCTAAGTTTCATATTATAGATGCAATAAATTTAGCTCACCACAATACTAATCGAACATATCAGTAGAGCAAATTTTTATATCATATATGCAATAATGTTAGCACACCACAATACCAGTCGAAAATTACAATAGATTAAATTTTACACAATAAAATTTGTCAACAGTTGAAAATTTAAGTAGAACGAATTTTCCTATTATATACGCAATAAAATGAACTACCCTCAATACTAGTTGAAAATATCAATAGAACAAATTTTCATATTATATATGCAGTAAAATTAGCACACCACAATACTAGTCGAATATATCAGTAGAGGAAATATTCATATTATATATGCAATGATACTAGCTCACCACAATAACTAGTCGAATATATCAGTGGAGCAAACTTTCATATTATATATGCAATAAAATTATCTCACCACAATACTAGACGAAAATATCACTAGATAAAGTTTTACACAATAAAATTTGTCATCAGTAGAAAATTTCATTCAATAGATCAAATCTTCATACTATATACGCAATTAAATCCGCTCACCACAATACTAGACGAAAATATAAGTAGAGCTTATTTTCATATTATATATGCAATAAATTAAGCTCACCACAATACTAATCTAACATATCAGTAGAGCAAATTTTTATATCATATATGCAATAATGTTAGCACACCACAATACTAGTCGAAAATTACAATAGATTAAACTTTACACAATAAAATTTGTCAACAGTTGAAAATTTAAGTAGAACGAATTTTCTCATTATATACGCAATAAATGTGCTCCCCTCAATACTAGTTGAAAATATCAATAGAACAAATTTTCATATTATATATGCAGTAAAATTAGCTCACCACAATACTAATCTAAAATATCAGTAGTGATAATTTTCATATTATATATGGAATAAAATTAGCTCACCACAGTACTAGTCGGAAATATCAGTAGAACAAATTTTCGTATTGCATATACAATAAAATGAGCTCACCTCAATACTAGTCGAAAATATCGGTACAGCAAATTTTCATATTATATATCCAATAAAATTAGCTCACCACAATACTAGTCGTATATAGCAGTAGAGAAAACTTTCGTATTAAATATGCGATAAAATTTGCTCACCACAATACTAGTCGAAAATATCACTAGATCAAATTTTGCACAATAAAATTTGAAATCACTAGAAAAAATCAGTCAATAGAACAAATCTTCATATTATATACGCAATAAAATCAGCTCACCACAATACTAGACGAAAATATCAGTAGAGCAAATTTTCATATAATATATGCAATAACAAAAGCTAACTACAATACTAGTCGAAAATATCAGTAGAACAAATTTTCATGTTATATATGCAACAAAATTAGCTCACCACAATACTAGTCTTAAATATGAGTAGAGCAAATATTAAAATTATATATGCAATAAAAATAGAACGTCACAATACTAGTCGAAAGTATCAGTAAGGCAAATTTTCATATTATATATGCAACAAAATTAGCTCACCACAATACTAGTTGAAAATATCAGTAGAGGAAATATTCATATTATATATGCAGTGATACTAGCTCACCACAATACTAGTCGAATATATCAGTAGAGCAAACTTTAATATTATATATGCTTTAACATCGGCTAACCCCAATACTAGTCGAAAATATCAGTAGAGAAAATTTTCATATAATATATACAATAAAGTTGGCTCACTACAATACTATTCGAAAATACCAGTAGAGCATAATTTTATATTATAAATGGAATGAAATTAGCTCACCACAATACTACTCGAAAGTATCAGTAGAACAAATTTTCATATTATATATGCAATAAAATTAGCTCACCACAATTCTAGCCGAAAGTATCAGTGGAGGAAATTTTCATATTATATATGCTATGAAATTAGCATACCACAATAATAGTCGAATATATCACTAGGTCAAGTTTTACAAAATAAAATTTGTCATCAGAAGAAAATTTCATTCAATAGATCAACTCTTCATATTATAGACGCAATTAAATAAGCTCACCACAATACTAGACGAAAATATAAGTAGAGCAAATTTTCATATTATATATGCAACAAAATTAGCTCACCGCAATACTAGTTGAAAATATCAGTAGTGGAAATTTTCATATTATATATGAAATGATACTAGCTCACCACAATACCAGTCGAATATATCAGTAGAGCAAACTTTCATATTATATATGCAATAAAATTATCTCACCACAATAGTAGACGAAAATATCACTAGGTCAAGTTTTACAAATAAAATTTGTCCTCAGAAGAAAATTTCATTCAATAGATCAACTCTTCATATTATATACGCAATTAAATAAGCTCACCACAATACTAGACGAAAATATAAGTAGAGCTCAATTTCGTATTATATATGTAATAAATTTAGCTCACCACAATACTAATCGAACATATCAGAAGAGCAAATTTTCATATCATATATGCAATAAAATTAGCTCACCACAATACTAGACGAAAATAACAATAGAGCAAATATTACACAATAAAATTTGTCAACACTAGAAAATTTCAAAAGAACTAATTTTCATATTATATACACAGAAAATTAGCTCACCGCAATACTAGTCGAAAATATCGGTACAGCAAATTTTCATATTATATATCCAATAAATTAGCTCACCACAATGCTAGTCGTATATAACAGTAGAGAAAACTTTCGTATTAAATATGCGATAAAATTTGTTCACCACAATACTAGTCGAAAATATCACTAGATCAAATTTTGCACAATAAAATTTGAAATCACTAGAAAAAATCAGTCAATAGAACAAATCTTCATATTATATACGCAATAAAATCAGCTCACTACAATACTAGACGAAAATATCAGTAGAGCAAATTTTCATATAATATATGCAATAACAAAAGCTAACCACAATACTAGTCGAAAATATCAGTAGAGCAAATTTTCATGTTATATATGCAACAAAATTAGCTCACCACAATACTAGTCTTAAATATCAGTAGAGCAAATATTAAAATTATATATGCAATAAAATAGAACGTCACAATACTAGTCGAAAGTATCAGTAAGGCAAATTTTCATATCATATATGTCATGAAATTAGCTCACCACAATACTAGACGAAAATAACAATAGAGCAAATATTACACAATAAAGTTTGTCAACACTAGAAAATTTCAAAAGAACTAATTTTCATATTATATACACAAAAAAATTAGCTCACCGCAATACTAGTTGAAAATATCAGTAGAGGAAATATTCATATTATATATGCAGGGATACTAGCTCACCACAATAATAGTCGAATATATCAGTAGAGCCAACTTTAATATTATATATGCTTTAACATCAGCTAACCCCAATACTAGTCGAAAATATCAGTAGAGAAAATTTTCATATAATATATACAATAAAGTTGGCTCACTACAATACTATTCGAAAATACCAGTGGATCATAATTTTATATTATATATGCAATAAAATTAGCTCACCACAATTCTAGCCGAAAGTATCAGTGGAGGAAATTTTCATATTATATATGCTATGAAATTAGCATACCACAATAATAGTCGAATATATCTGTAGAGAAAATTCTCATATTTTATGTGCAATAATATTAGCTCACCACAATGCTAGTCGAAAATATCAGTATTGAAAATTTTCATATTATATATGCAATTAAATTAGATCACCACAGTTATAGCCGATAATATCAGTAGAGGAAATTTTTCATATTATATATGCAATAAAACTAGCCCACCCAATACTAGTGGAAAGTATCAATGGAACAAATTTTCATATTATATATGCAACAAAATTAGCTCATCACAATACTAGCCGAAAATTTCACTAGATCAAATTTTGCACAATAAAATTTGAAATCACTAGAAAAAATCATTCAATAGAACAAATATTCATATCATATACGCAATAAAATTAGCTCACCACAATACTAGACGAAAATATCAGTAGAGCAAATTTTCATATTATATATGCAATAACATCAGCTAACCACAATACTAGTCGAAAATATCAGTAGAACAAATTTTCATGTCATGTATGCAACAAAATTAGATCACCACAATACTAGTCTTAAGTATCAGTAGATCAAATGTTAAAATTATATATGCAATAAAATTAGAACGTCACAATACTAGTCGTAGGTATCAGTAAGGCAAATTTTCATATTATATATGCAACAAAATTAGCTCACCACAATAGTAGTTGAAAATATCAGTAGAGGAAATATTCATATTATATATGCAATGATACCAGCTCACCACAATACTAGTAGAATATATCAGTAGAGCAAGCTTTCATATTATATATGCAATAAAATTATCTCACCACAATACAAGACGAAAATATCACTAGAACAAGTTTTACACAATAAAATTTGTCATCAGTAGAAAATTTCATTCAATAGATCAAATCTTCATATTATATACGCAATTAAATTAGCTCACCACAATACTAGACGAAAATATAAGTAGAGCTAATTTTCATATTATATATCCAATAAATTTAGCTCACCACAATACTAATCTAACATATCAGTAGAGCAAATATTTATATCATATATGCAATAATGTTAGCACACCACAATACTAGTCGAATATATCAGTAGTGGAAATTTTCATATTATATACGCAATTATGTTAGCTCACAACAATACTAGTGGAAAATAGCTGTATTGCATACTTTCATATTATATTCGCAATAAAATTAGCTCACCTCAATACTGGACGAAAATATCAGTAGAGCAAATTTTCATATTATATATGCAATATCATCAGCTAACCACAATACTAGTCGAAAATATCAGTAGAGAAAATTTTCATATAATATATTCAATAAAGTTAGCTCACTTCAATCCTTGTCGAAAATACCAGTAGAGCATATTTTTATATTATAAATGCAATAAAATTAGCTCACCACAATACTACTCGAAAGTATCAGTAGAGCAAATTTTCATATTATAAATGCAATAAAATTAGCTCACCACAATTCTAGTCGAAAGTATCAGTAGAGGAAATTTTCATATTATATATGCTATGAAATTAGCATACCACAATAATAGTCGAATATATCTCTAGAGAAAAGTCTAATATTATATGTGCAATAATATTAGCTCACCACAATGCTAGTCGAAAATATCGGTAGAGAAAATTTTCATATTATATATGCAATTAAATTAGATCACCACAATTATAGCCGATAATATCAGCAGAGCAAATTTTTCATATTATATATGCAATAAAACTAGCCCACCCAATACTAGTGGAAAGTATCAATAGAACAAATTTTCATGTTATATATGCAACAAAATTATCTCACCACAATACTAGTCTTAAATATCAGTAGAGCAAATATTAAAATTATATATGCAATAAAACTAGAACGTCACAATACTAGTCGAAAGTATCAGTAAGGCAAATTTTCATATTATATATGCAACAAAATTAGCTCACCACAATACTAGTTGAAAATATCAGTAGAGGAAATTTTCATATTATATATAAGGTCTCCACAATACTTGTCGAATATATCAGTAGGGAAAATTGACATATTATATATACAATGAAATTAGATCACCACAATACTAGTCGAAAACATCATTAGAGCAAACATTCACATCATATATACAATAAAATAAGTTCACCACAATACTAGTTGAAAATATTAATAGGACAAATTTTACAGGTTAAAATATGTCGACAGCAGAAAGCTTCAATAGAACGAATTTTCACTTAATATATGCAATAAAATTAGCTAACTACAATACCAGTCGAAAATATCAGTAGAGCACATTTTCATATTATATACGCAATAACATAAGCTCACCACAATACTAGTCGAAGATATCACTAGAACTACTTTTCATATTGCATATGCAATAAAATTGGATCATCACCATTCTAGTTGAAAATATCGGTAGAGCAAATTATCATATTATATATGCAATAGAATTAGTTCAACACAATACTAGTCGAAAATATCAGGAGATAAAATTATCATACCATACATACAATAAAATTAACTCCCACAATACTAGTCGAAAATATGGGTGGAGCACATTTTCATATTATATATGCAATAAAATAATCTCACCAAAATACTAGTCGAAAATATCAGTTGAGCAAATTTTCATATTATACATGCAATAAAATTAGCTCCCCAAAATCTTAGCCGAAAATATCAGTAGAGAAAATTTTTCATATTATATACGCAATAAAATTAGCTCACCAAGAATATGCTAGTCGAAAATAACGATAGATCAAATTTTCATATAATATATATGTAATAAAGTTAGCACACCACAGTACTAGTCGAATATATCGGTACATCTAATTATCATATTATACATGGAATATACTTAGCTCACCACAACACTAGTTGAAAATATTAATGCAGCAAATTTTTTAACAATAAAACTTTTCAAGAGAAGAAAACCTCAAATCAACAAATTTTCATATTGTATAGGCACTAAAATTAGCTCACCACTATAATTGTCGGAAATATGAATAGAGGAAATTTTACACGATAATATTTGTCAACAGTGGAAAGTTTCAATAGGACAAATTTTCATATTATATACGCAATAAAATTAGCTCACCACAATAATAGTGGACATACCATTAGAGCAAATTTTCATATTATATATGCAATAAAATTATCTCGCCGGAATACTAGTCGATAATATCAATACAGTAAATTTAACACAAAACAATTTGCCAGCAGTAGAACATTTCAGTACTACAAATTTTCATATTATACAAGCAACAAAATTAGCTCACCGCACTACTAGCCGACAATATCACCAGAACAAATTACACACAATAAAATTTTTCAACAGTAGCAAATATCATAACAACAAATTTTCATATTATATACGCAATAAAATTAGCTCACAACAATACTAGTCAAAAATATCAATAGAGGAAATTTTACACGGTAAAATTTGTCAACAGTACAAGATTTCAATACAACATAAGTTTATATTATACAAGCAGTAAAATTAGCTCACCGCAATACTAGCCGAGAATATCAGTAGAGCTAGTTTTCATATTATACATCGTATAAAATTAGCTCACCATAATACTAGTCGAAAATATCAGTACAGCAAATTTTTATAATATATATGCAATAAAAAAAGCTCACCACAATACTAGTCGAAAATATCAGTAGAGCAAATTTTCATCTTATATATGCAATAAAATTAGCTCCCAAGGATACTAGGTGAAAATATCAGTAGAGCACATTTTCATGTTAGATATGCAATAATATTATATCATCCAAATACTTGTCAAAAATATCATTAGAGCAAATTTTCATATTATACGCGCAATGAAATTAGCTCACCACAATACTGGACGAAAATATCAATACAGCTAATTTTAAACAGTAAAATTTGTCAGCAGTAGAAAATTTCAATAGAACAAATTTTGATATTATATATGCACTAAATTTACACATCGCAATACAAGTCGAAAATATCAGTAGTGCAAATTTTCATATTATATATGCGATAAAATTAGCTCACCTTAATACTAGTCGAAAGTACCAATGGAACAAATTTTACACAATAAAATTTGTCAAGTGTTGAAAATTTCAATACAACAAATTTTCAAATCATATACGCAAAAAGTTAGCTCACCACAATAGTAGTCGAAAATATCAGTAGAGCAAGTTCTCAAATTATATATGCTATAAAATTAGGTCACCACATTACTAGTCGAATATTTCAGTAGAGCATATTTTCATATTATATATGCAATAAAATTTGCTCACCACAATACTAACGGAAAATATCAGTAGAGAAAACTTTCACATTATATACCAATAAAATTAGCTCACCAAAATACTAGTCGAAAATAACAGTCGAGCAAATTTTAAGCAATAAAGTATGTCAACAGTAGAAAACTTCAGTACCACAAATTTTCATACTATACATGCAATAAAATTAGTTCACCGCAATACTAGTCGAAAATATCAGTAGTGCTAGTTTTCATATATACATCGTATAAAATTAGCGCACCACAGAACTAGTCCAAAACAACAGTACATCAATTTTTCATATTGTATATGCAATAAAATTAGCTCACCACGGTACTAGTCGAAAATATCAATAGAGCAAATTTTACACAATGAAATTTTTGCCAACATTAGCAAATAAAAATAGAACAAATTTTCATAAAGTATACCCAATAAATTTAGCTCAAGACAATACTAGTCGAAAATATCAGTAGAGCAAATTTTCATGTTATATATGCGATAAAATTAGCTCACCACATTGCTACTCAAAAATATAAGTAGAGCAAATTTTCATATTATATATGCAATAAAATTAGGTCAACAGAATTCTAGTCGAAAATATCAGTACAGCAAATTTTCATATTATATATGCAATAAAATTAGCTCACCGCAATTCTAGTCGAAAATATCAGTAGACCAAATTTTCATATTATATATGCAAGAAAATTAGCTCACCGCAATAATAGTCGAAAATATGATTGCAGCAACTTTTACACAGTTAAATTTGTCAACAGTAGAAGATTGCAATGCAAAAAATTTTCATATTATATATGCAATGAAATTAGATCATCACGATACAATTCGAGAATATCAGCAGAGCATGTTAACATATTACAAATGCAATAAAATTAGCTAACCACAATACTAGCCGAAAATATCAATACAGCAAATTTAACACAATAAAATTTGTCAGCAGTAGCAAATATCATTACAACAAGTTTTCATATTATATATGCAATAAAATTAGCTCAACACAATACTAGTCGAAAATATCAATAGAGGAAATTTTACACGATAATATTTGTCAACAGTAGAAGACTTCAATACACCATATTTTTATATTATACATGCAATAAAATTAGCTCACCGCAATACTAGTCGATAATATCAGTAGAGAAAGTTTTCATATTATATATAGAATAGAATTAGCTAACCACAATACTAGTCGTAAATATCAGTATAGCAAATTTTCGTATTGCATATGCAGTAGAATTAGCTCACCACATTACTAGTCGATAATAGCAATAGAGCAAATTTTAAACAATAAAATTTGTCATTAGTAGAAAATCTCAAATCAACAAATTTTCATTCTGTAAATGCACTTTAATTAGCTCACCACAATACTAGTCGATAATATCAATACAGCATATTTTACACAATAAAATTTGTCAACAGTAGAAAATTTCAGCGGAACAAATTTTCATATTATATACGCAATAAAATTAGCTCACCACAATAGTAGTCGAAAATATGAATATTGCATATTTTACACAATAAAATTTGTCAGGAGTAGAATATTTCAGTAGAACAAATTTCCATATCATGTACGGATTGAAATGAGCTGACCACAATACTAGTCGAACATATAAATAGAGCAATTTTTACACAATAAACTTTGTCAACAGTAGGAAATTTCAATTCAACAAATTCTCATATTATATGTGCAATAAGATTAGCACACACGATACTAGTCGAGAGTATGAAAAGAGCAAATTTTACACAATAAAATTTGTCGGCAGTAGAAAATTTCAATAGAACAATCTTTCATATTATATACGCAGTAACAATAGCTCACCGCAATACTAGTCGAAATTATCAATAGCGCAAATTCTACACAATAAAATTTGTCAACAGTAGAAAATTCCAATGCAACAAATTTTCATATTATATATGCAAAAAATTTAGCTCCTGAATACTAGTCGAAAATATCAGTAGAGCAATTTTTCATATTATATATGCAATAATATTAGCTCACAACAATACTAGTCGAAAATATCAGTAGTGCAAATTTTCATATTATATATACAATAAAATTAGGTCAATAGAATTCTAGTCGAAAATATAAATAGAGCAACTTACACACAATAACATTTGTCATCGGTAGATAATTTCAATAGAACAAATTTTCATATTATATACGCAATAAAATTTGCTCACCACAGTATTAGTCCAAAATATCAGTAGAGCATATTTTCATATTATATATGCAATAAAGTTAGCTCAGCACAGTACTAGTCGAATATATGAGTAGGTCAAATTTTACACAATAAAATTTGACAACAGCAGAAAATTTCAATACAACATGATTTCATATTTGATATGCAACAGAATTTGCTCGCCACAATTCTAGTTAAAAATATCAAAGAGCAAATTTTACACAAAAAAATTTGTCAACAGTAGAATATTTCAATACAACAAATTTTCATATTATATGCGCAATAAGTTAGCTCACCATAATACTAGCTGAAAGTATAAGTAGAGCAAATTTTCATGTTATATATGCAATGAAATTAGCTCTGCACAGTACTAGATGAAAATATCAATGGAGTAAATTTTACACAATTATATTTGTCAACAGTAGAAAATATATATATATATATATATATATATATATATATATATATATATATGTGTGTTAATTCACGCTACAAATATTAAAGTAGAGTGTCCAACTGTTCTAGATCGTTACATATGTGTATGATCTGATCCTCTTTATCGAAGGCCTTATCATCCGATATGCTTACCCCCTATATCTAGGGTATAGCTTCCTGTTCAGAGAAACACATTAGTGTACATTTTAACGATGGGCGCTTTAATTTCATAAATGGAGCAGAAGACTGAGTGTCAAACCGTTCTAGAACGTACCCACCTATATTGAGAATTGATCGGCTATGTCAACAGCGGCAATCCTGTGGTTCAGAGATCTAAATGAGGTATTCCGCGAGTAAATCTGCTGTTTAGCATGGCCATTAGACACCATATTTCACGGTGTAAATACTAAGATACACAGAAAAATCGTGGATGCACGTTACGCTTTGGTATAATGTCAAAAGATTTTCCGTAGACCTTACCCTTCAAGAATATAACCTGCTGCATCGAGAGTATAACTTCGACTGCAGAGAAAGGAATTACAATACATTTTAGTGACGCGCACCTTAATTTCATGTATGAATTAGAAGGTCGAGGGTCAATGCTCTCGAAAACGTTGTCTCCCTCTGTGAGATGCTAGCGGATACGTCAATCGCTTCATCTATTCCTCGATTCCGAAATTGAAATCAGGTATTCCTGGTGAAAATCAGCTGAAAAGTATTGGCAGTAAACACCTTAGTTAACGGTTTGATCATTAAAGTAGAGCGTCATACCTTTTGTGTGCGTTACCAATTGATATAAAGTCAAACATTTTACCGATAGCCTTACCTTCCGCGATCCCCAGTGGCTTTGTCTAGAGTATACTTCGTCCTTAGAACAAGAAGATAATATTCATTTCAGGCACGGAAACCCTAACTTCGTGTTTTAATTTGGATGCCGAGTGTCAAGCATTTCGAGAACGTTACCGCACTATTTGATATTCGAAAGTGTAGGTCAATAGCTTCAGCTATCCTGTTTCTCCGAGAATTAGATCCTCTATCACGGGAGTAAATCTGCCGAACAAATATTGGCAATTGACACCTATTTTCACGCCTACAATACTAATGTAGGGTGTCAAACTGTAGGAGTTCACTACCAATTCGAATAAAGTCATTCCTTTAACCGAATACTAACCTTAGGAGAAACTAACCAACTCTAGCGGGTGCCTTGCTTAAAGTTCACAGACGCAAATTAGTCGAAATTTTAGCAGACGGACACGTCATTTTCATGCATGAGTAGTAAAATGGAGAGTCAGACAGTTCGAGAACGTTTCCACCTTCGTCGAGAGTCGATCGGCTATGTCAATTGCTACCTTAATCCTGAGATTCCGAGAATCAAACCAGGTATTCCGAGAGTATATCCGCTGAAGAGTGTTGGCAATTGACATATTATTTCACGGTTTCAATATTAATGTATGGCGCGAAACCGTTTTACAGGGTTACCAATTCATATAAAGTCGACGGCCTTATTATCACACCTTGTTTTCATTCTTCAATAGCAAAATCGAGAGTCAAACCATTCGAGATCATTACCACCATCTTTGAGTACCGAAAGCATGAGTCAGTTTCGCCTATCCTGTGATTCTGAGGTCTAGCCAGGTATATCTGTAGTAAATTCTCTGTTCAGCATTGGTAATAGTCACCCTAATTGACAGTATAAATATTATAGAAAGGAGTTAAACCGATGTGCAATGTTACCTATTGCTACATAGTCAAACTTCCTACCGATGGTCTTACCCCCCGAGATCCTAACCCACTGTATCGTGAGTATCACTTCGTGGCGAGAGAAACACATATGTATACATTTTTGTGATGGGCACCATAGTTCCATGTATGAATTACAAAAACAAGAGACAATCCGTTGAAGAAAGTTACCGACTTCTTTGAGTGTCGACCGGCTTAGACAATAGCTTCACCAATCCTGCGAATCCGCCAGTCAAACCAGGCATTCCGGAAGTAAATGCACTGTACAGAATTGGCACTCGATTCCTTAATTCGGAGATTAATTATTAAAATAGGACGTCACACCGTGTGAGAACGTTATTAATTGCTATAAAGTCAAACGTTTTACAGAATACCTTACCGTCCGAGAACCTAATCCGCGGTATGGAGAATATAGTTACCTGTTTAGGGAAACACATTAATATACAATTTAGTGACGGCACCTTAAATTCAGGCATGAATTAGAAGATCGTGGGTCAAATCGCTCGGAAACGTTATCAACTTCTGCGAGAGACGAACGGCTGAGTCAATAGTTTCAGCTATCCCGTGATTCGGAGAGTCGAGCCAGGTATTCCGAGAGTCAATCCGCAGTACAGTATTGGCAATGGACACCTTAATTTATGGTGTAAATAGTAATATAAAGAATCCAACTATCGTGGAACGGTACCTACTTGTATATGGTCAGATTCCGTACAGGATACCACACCCTCCAAGAGCCTAACCCGCTGCAGCAAATGTCGTGCATTGCGTTCAAGGAATCAAATTAGTAGACACTTTAGCAGATGGACACGTTAATTAGATGTAGCAATAGGAAGATAGAGGGTCGAACCTTTCAAGGACGGTACCACCATATGTGAGAGATGAACGGCGAAGTCAATAGCTTCACTTATCCTGTGGTTCGCACAGTCAAACCAGGTATTCCGTAAGAAAGTCCAATGACGCGGATTGGAAATAGACACCTTAATTCGAAGTGTGAATATTGAAGTAGATTGTCAAAATGCTTGAGAGTGTTACGAATTGGTATAAAGTCAAAAGTAATAGTGAAGCCCTTACCGTCCATGAACCTAACCCGCTGAATCGAGATTATAAACTCGTGTTCAGAGAAGGAAGATAGTCTTCATTTCAGTGACGGGCACCTTAACTTCATGTATAAACAAGAAGATGGATGGTCAAATCGTACGGGATCGTTATAACATTCTCTGAGTGTACGAACAGCTAAGTCAAATGCATCACGTAACCTGCGATTCCGAGAGTCAGACTAGGTTCTCTGGGAGTAAATCCGCTGTACAATATCGGCATTAAAAATCCTACATTCCTGTGTAAATATTAAAGTACAGTGTCACACAGTTGTGCAACGTTCCCTATTGCTACAGAGTCAAACATTCTACCGAAGGCATTTGCTTCCGAGAAGCTGACGCGCTGCATCGAGTGTATAACTTCGCCTTCCGTGAGACAAAGTATTACACATCTTAGTGTCGTGCACCTTACTTTCACGTATGAATTAGGAGATCGAGCGTCAAACCGTTCCCGAATATTACCACCATCCTTGGGAGACAGACGGCTAAGTCAATAGCTTCACCTTGCCTGCGAGTCCGAGAGTCATAGCAGGTATTCCGGTAGTAAATCCACTGAACAGTATTGACAATGGACACCATGTTTCACGGTTTGAATATTAAAGCAGACCGTCAAACCGATGTAGATTGATACAAATTGCTACAAAGTCAACCGTCATACCGAAGACCTTATCTCTGGAAAAACTAAACGCCTGTATCGAGAATATAGCTTCGTGTTCAGAGAAAGAAGTTAGTCGCCATTTCAGTAACGAGCACCTTAACTTCATGTACGAATTACAATATCGAGCGACAAACCGCTCGAGACTGTTGCCTCCTTCTGGAGGGACCAACGGCTACGTGAATAGCTTTACATGACCGGAGATCCCGAGAGTCAAACTAGGTATTTCGGGATTCAATCGGCTGATCAGAATTGGCAATAAACACCTGACATCACTGTTTGAATATTAAAACAGAGCGTCAAACCGTTTGATAACATTACCAATTGCCATAAAGTCAAAGGTTTTACCGAATCCCTTGCATAACCCGACGTGTCGAGCGAATAGCTTCTTGTTTAGAGAAACATAAGTTTATAATTTAGTGACGTCACCCTGAATTCACGTATAATATACAACATCGAGACTCAAGCCGGTCGAGGACGTTACCACCCGCATTTAGAGTCGAACGGCCAATTCGAAGGGTTCACCTGTGCGATGATTCCAATTGTACAACGAGGTATCCCGCGAGTAACTAGGCTGAAAAGTAATGGCAATTGACGACTCGTTAAACGGTTTGTTTTCTAAAAGCTGAGCGGCAAAACGTTTGAGATCGAAACTATTTGCTATGAAGTCAAACGATTCACTGAATACCTTGCCGTCGGGGAAGCTGACCCGCCGTATCGAGGGTATAGCTACGAGTTTAGGGAAACACATTAGTACACCATTTAGTGACAGCACCATAAATTAAAGCATAAATTGGAATATCGATGGTGAAACCGTTCGAAAACGTTACCACCCTCTTTGAGATTCGCACGGCTAGGTCAATAGCTTCACCTATCCCATGATTCAGATAGCGAAATCAGTTACCCTTGGAGTGAATCCGCTGTTCAGTATTGGCTATAGATACCTTCATTCGGGGTATGAATATTAATGTTGAAGATCAATTTGTCGGAGAACATTACCAATAGGTGCAGTGTCATTCTTTTCACCGAATACGTTACCTTCCTAGAACATAACGCGATTCTGCGAGTGTCAAGTTTGGTGCTCACAGAAACAAATTAGTAGAAATTATAGCAGAGGCATACCGTATTTTGATGTATGAATTAGAAGATCGAGTGTCAAACTGTACGAGATAATTACCACCTTCCTTGAGCTTCGAACGGACAAGTCAATAGCTCTACCTGTGCTGCGACTCGAGAGTCAAACCAGGTAATCCGAGGGTAAATACGCTGAAGGGTATTGGCAAATAGATACCGTAATTCTCGGAGTGAGTATTGAAGTTGAACGTGACACCGTGTAAGAACGTTACTAATTGCTATAAAGTCAATCGTATTACCGAATGCCTTACCGTCCGATAATCTGACCTACATTATCGAGAGTATTGGAACGTGTTTTGGGAAACACACCAGTATAGAATTTAGTGACGGACGCCTTAATTCTACGAATGAGTTCGGAGATAGAGTGACAAACCGTTCGAGAAAGTTACCACCTTCTTTCAGATTCGAACTGCCAACTCAATAGTTTCACCGATCCAGGGATTCGGGTATTCAATCCAGGTATTCCTGGAGAAAATCAGCGGAACAGTACTCCCAATACACACTTTATTTCGCGGTTTGAATAGAAAAGTAAAGCGTCAACCGTCAAGCCTATACCGTTCAGCGCTACTACGCCTGGAATACCTGAATTGCCTTTCTGAATCAAGGGATAGGTGCAGGTATTGACTAAGAACTGTGACATTCAACGGAGGTGATAACGTTCTCGAACGGTTTGGCCATCGATCTTCTAATTCATACATGAACTCCAGGTGCCCGTCATAGAAATGATTTTGAACTTCTTTCCATTATCACGATTATATACTCCCGATACGGGGGGGATAGCTCCTCCGAAGGTAGGGCTATCGGTAAAATGTTTCTCTCTATAGCAATAACTAACATTCTGCAACGGTTTGACGGCCTGTTTTAATATTCAGACCGTGAATTAATGTGTCAGTTGCCAATACTATTCAACGGATTTGCTATTTAAATAACGGCGTTAACTCTCGGAATTACAGGATAAGTGAAGCTACTCTGTTCCCGAGCGTTTTGACAATTGATCTTCTAACTCATACGTGAAATTAAGGTACCCGTTACTAAAATGTATACTACTTTGTATCTCTGATTACGAAGTTATACTCTCGATATCGAGGATTAGGTACGGACTTAGGTACGCGGAGGGTACTGACTTTGGTCAAACTTTTGTCATTATACCAATATGCAAAGTTCTACAAAGGTTGGACTGTCTACTTTAATATTAATACCGTGAGTGATAGTGTCCATTGGCAATACTGCACTACAGATTGACTTCCAAAATTCCGTGGCCCGACCCTCGGAATCGCATGTTAGTTTCAACTATTGACTAAGCTGCTCGACACTCAAAGAAGTTGATAACGTGCTCGAAAGGAATGACATCCGATCTTCTATTTCAATTATGAAATTAAGGTGTCCGTCACTCCAACGTATACTAATTTGTTTCCGGTTACTCGCTGCTGCGGTATAGGTTGTCGGTAGGTTAGGTAATTGCTATAACCTTTGACGTTATGACAACTGGTTACGTTCTCATACCGTTTAACGCTCCACTTTAATTTTCAGTCCGTTAGTTAAAGTACACATTACTAATAGTGTACAGCGGATTGTCTCCCGGCATACCTAGTTTGCCTGTCGGAATAGCAGGATAGGTATAGCTATTGAATTAACCGTTCGAATCTAAAAGAAGATGGGATCGTTCTCGAACGGTTAGACTCTCGATAATTCTGTTCATATATGAAAATATGGTGCGCTTCTACTATAATGTCTACGGACTTGTTTCCGTGAACAATAAATAAGACACTGGCTACAGCGGATTACGTTCACTTAAGGTAAGGTTATCGGTAAGAAGAATGACTTTATACAAATAGGTAATTTTCCACAACGATTTGACTGTTTACTTTAATATTGATACCGTGAATTAAAGTGTCTCTTGCAAAACTGTTCAGCGGATTTATTCCCGGAATACCTAATTTGACTCTTGTAATCTTGGAATGGGTGAAGCTATCGACTTGGCCGTTCGTCTCTCAAAGAAGGTGGTAACGTCCTAGAACGGTTCTCCTCTCGATCTTCTCATTCATACATGAAATTCCGGTGCTATTCACTGCAACGAATACAAATTTGTTACTCTGAATGCCACGTAATACTCCACATTCGCAGGGTTAAGTTCTCGGAGGGTAAGGTTTTCGGTAAAACTTTCGTCATTATACCAATATATAACGTTCTACAAATGTTCGACTCTGTACCTTAAAATTCAAACCGTGTAGTAAAGTGTCCATTGCCAATGGAGTACAGCGGACTGACTCTCGGAATATCCGGTTTGACTATCGAAATAACAGGATAGGAGAAGTTATTGAATTAGCCGTGCCATTCCTAAAGAGGGTGGGAACGGTTTCGATCGATTTAACACTCGGTCTTCTAATTCATTCACGAGAATAAGGTGTGCTTCTGCTATAATGTCTACTAATTTGCGTTCGGCTCTCATAGAGGGTGGTACGTTCTCAAACGGTTTGTCCATTGATTTTCTAATTCATACATGAAGTTAGGGTGCCCTGCACAGTAATGAAGACTAATTTCCATCTCTGAACACGAAGTTATACCCTCGAATCGGCGAGACTGCTTTATCGAAGGTAAGGCCATCGACAATGTGTTTGACTTTATACCAATCGGCTATGCACTCAAACGGATTGAGCCTATACTTTTTTATTCAAACCATGAATTAAGTTGTCAACTCCCAATACTCATCAGGGGAGTTCCTCTATAATAGTAGGTGTCAATTTTCTCGAACGGTTTGACACTCGATATTCTAATTCATACATGAAAAAGATGTTGTCCGTCTGCTAAAATGTCTCCTAATTTCCTTCCGTGATCAATAGGCACGACATTCGCTACAGCGGGTTCGGTTCTAGGAAGTAAAGGTGTCTTGTAAGGATTATGACGTAATATTAATGGGTAACGTTCCCCAGCTGCTTGACGCTGTAGATTAATATTCGTACAGTGAGCTGAGGTGTCTATTACTAATACTGAACTGCGTATTTACTCGCGGAATGCCTGATTGGACTCTCTGTACCAGAGGATGGGTGAAGCCATTCACATGTCCGTTCGACGCTCAAAGGTGGTGCTAACGTTTTCGAACGGTTTGACCATCGACCTTCTAATTCTTACATGATGTTAAAGATGCCCGTCTCCGAAATGAATACTAATATCTTTCTGTGAACACGAAGTTATACTCTAGATGAAGCGGGTGAGGTTCGCTGAAGGGCAGGCCTTTGTTAAAACGTTTTTCTTTGTGCAAATAGGTAACGCGCGCAAAAGATTTGACGCTCTACTTTAATATTCAAACCGTGAATTGGGGAGTCCATTTCCAATACTGTTCAGCCAATTTAGTGCGGGAATACCTGGTTTGCCTCACCGAATCACAGTATAGGATAAGTTTCTGACTTAGCTGTTCGTCTCTCACCATAGATGGTAACGTTCTCGAACGGTTTGACCATCGATCATCTAATTCCAGAAAGAAGTTAATCTTTCCATCCCTAAGATGGATAATAAATTGCATCTCTCAGCACGAAGTCATACTCTCGACACAGCGGGATAGCTTCTCGGAAGGATAGGCATTCAGTAAAAAGATTGACTCTACACCAGTAGGTTGCGATCTACAACGGGTTGTTGGCCTGGTTTAATATTCAAACCGTGAATCGTGGAGTCTCTAGCGAACTGCGTACAGCGCATTTTCTCCCGCAATATCTGGTTTGACATTCGGAGTCACAGGATATGTGAAGCTATTTACATAGTCGTTCGTTTCTAACACAAGGTGGGAACTTTCTCGATCGGATTTACCCCCGAATATTCTACTGATTCATGAAAATAAGGTATCCGTCTGATAAAATGGCTACTTATACGTTCCTGCGAACCCGTCGCAAGTAAGTCACTACCACGGCCTGTGTCCTCGGGATATATGGTATGGGTAAAAGAAATGACTTTGTACCAATTGGTATTTTTCACCGACGGATTCACTCTCAACCTTAATATTCATGCCGAGAATTAAGGTGTCTATTACCAATATTGTTGAGCGCATTTACTACTGGAATACGTGGTCTGATACTCGCTATCACGGGATAGGTGAAGCTATTCACATGCGACCTTCAATGCAGGTTGAACCGCCCACCAACGGTTCGACTATCGATTTTGCTATTCATACATGAAAAAGCTGTCCGTCTGCTAAACTGACTACTAATTTTTCTCCGTGAGCACTAAGCATGACTCTCGCAAAGGCGTGTTATGTTCTCAGAAGGTAACGTATTCAGTAGAAAGAGTGACACTATACCAATTGACACTGTTCTCAAACGGATTGGGCTCTACTTTAATATTCAATCCCTCAATTAAGGTGCCTGGGGCCATAACTGCTCCGCTGATTTACACCCGGAATAGCCGAATTGACTTTCGGAATCACATTAACTTCGGTAAAAAGTTTGAATCTATACCAATAGGTAACGTCCTGCAACGGATTTACTTGGTAATTTGTTACTTAAATCGCGAGTTTATGTGCCTATTGATAGTACTGTATAGTGGATCTACTCCTGGGGGCTTCGCTCTCAGAATCACAAGATATGTGAAATATTGACTAAGGCGTTCGTCTCTCGCAGATGGTGGCGTCGTTCTCGAACACCTTGAATCTCGATATTAAAATTCATACATGAATTTAAGGTGCCGTCACTAAATTGTATGCCAGTTCGCACCTGGGAACGCGGAGTTATACCCCGGTAGGGCGGGTCTGGTTTTCGGAGTGTAAGAAATTCTGTGCGACATTTAACCCTACACGGATAGTTAATGTTCTACAACGGATTGTCGGCCTGCTTTAATATTCAAACTGTGAATGAAGGTGTTTATTGCCAAAACGGTTCAGCGGACGTACTCCCTTAGTACCTGGTTCTGCTCTTCGAATCACAGGACAGGTGATGCTATTGATTTAGCCGTTCGTCTCTCACAGAAGGTGGTAACGTTCTCGATCGGTTTGACCCTCGATTTTCTTATTCGCGCATTAAATTATGAATGCCGTCACTAAAATATATCATCTGGTTCCTTGGACGCGATGATATACTCTAGATACATCGGTATTGGCTCTCGATGGTGAGGCCTTCGGTAAAAAGGTTGACTGTATATCAATAGGTAGCGACCTACCGTGGTATGACACTGTTCCTTAATATTGATAACGTGGTATAGCGTGTCTAATTCCAATACTGTACTGCGGTTTTTTTCGCGGAATACCTGGCTTTTCTCTCGGAATAACATTATAGGTGAAGCTATTGGCGTAGCTGTGCGACTCTCAAAGAATCTGGTTACATTTTCTAACGGTTCAATGGTCGATCTTCTATATCATACATGAGATTAAGGTGCTCGTCACTATAATGTATACTAATTTGTTTCCGTGATCACCATATAATACTCTCGGTACAACGCGATAGGCTTTCGGAGGATAAGGCCTTGGTTGAAGCTGCTGACTTAATAGGAATGGGTAGCATGCTCAAACGGATTGACTCTCTTCCTTAATATACATACTGTGAATTATTGTGTCAATGCCAATACTATTAGGTGGATTTACTCCTGCAATACCAGGTGCGATTGCCAGTATCGCAGGATCGGCGAGGCTATTGACTAAGCTGTGCTACTCTCAAGTAAGATTGTAACGTTCATCAACGGTTTGACTTTCAATCTTCTAATTCATACATGAATTTAAGGTGCCCGTCACTGAAATGTATAGCAATCTGTTCCTCTGAAAACGATGTTATACTCTCGGTATAATGCGTTAAGCTTTCGGAGGGGTAAGGGATTCAGTAAAACGTTTGACTCTATTCCAATTGGCAACGTTCACGAACGGATTGATTCTGTACCTTAACAATACTCCGTGGAATAGGGTGTGTAATGCCAATTCTGGCATTACCGGAATAGGAAGATTGGTGAAGCTAATGACATAGCTGTTCGAATATTATAGAAGTTTGCAATGGTCTTGACTGGTTTAAACCTCGATCTTCTAATTCCTATATGAAATTAAGGGTAGGTCTTCTGTAAAACGCTAGACTTTTCATCGATTGGTATCGTTCTACAACGGTTCGACGGCCTGCTTTAATATTTATACCGTGAATGGAGGTATCTATTGGCAATACTGTACAACGAATTTACTGCTAGAATACCTCGTGTGACTCCCGGCATCGCAGGATGGGTGAAGCTATTGAATTAGCCTTTCGGCTCTCTCAGCAGGTGGCAACGTTCTCGTGCGGTTTGACCTTCGATCTTCTAATTCGTACCTGAAGATAAGATGCCCGTCACTGAAATGAATACCAATTTCGTGCTCTGAACACGAAGTTATACTCTCGTAACGGCAGGGTAGCGTCCCTCAATGTAAGTATATCGGTAAAGTGCTTGACCCTATACCAATGGGTAACGTCGTATAACTATTTGGCAGTCTGCTTTATTATACATACCGCGCATTAAGGTGTCTAGTGCGAATAATCTTCAGCGTATTTATGCGCGAAATACCTTCTTTGACTATCGAAATCATAGGACAGGTGAAGCTAATAACTATGGCGTTCGATTCTCAACTAACGTGGTAACGGTCTCGAGCGGCTTGACCCTCGATCTTCTAATCTACGGATGAAATTAAGGTTCCCGTCGCTAAAATATAAACTAATGTGCGTCTCCGAGCATACCCTCGATACGGCGCGTATGATTCGCGGTGGGTAAGGCTATTTGCATAAAGTTTGACTCTACACCTATAGGTGAAGTTTTACAAAGGTTTGTCGAACTACCTTAATATGCATACCGTGAATTAAGATGTCCGATGCCTGATATTTACGCCGGATTGACTCCCGGAATACCTTGTTTGTCCTTCGGAATAACAGGATAGGTGTAGCTATTGATTTAGAAGTTCGGTTCTCGAAGGAATTGGTATCATTATGGAACGACTTCACGTACGCTCATCTCATTGGTGCACAGAATTATGGTGTACGTCACTACAATGCTCACTAATTTGTCTCCTTGGTCACGTAATTATTATCACGATTGAGCGAGTTATGTTCTCA
The DNA here is from genome assembly GCF_051020765.1 of Lasioglossum baleicum. Classification (NCBI taxonomy): domain Eukaryota; kingdom Metazoa; phylum Arthropoda; class Insecta; order Hymenoptera; family Halictidae; genus Lasioglossum; species Lasioglossum baleicum. The sequence continues at coordinate 22,321 of NW_027469366.1, forward strand.
GAAGGTAAGGACTTCGGTAAAAGGAGTGACTCTATACCAATTGACAATGATCTCCGACAGATTGTATCACGACCTTAAAGTTCATAATGTGAATTATGGTGTCAGTTGACTACATAATTCAGCGGATTTACTCCCGCAATGACTGGATTGACTCTCGGAATAACAGGATAGATGAAGATATTGAATTAGCTGTTCGACACTCAAAGAAAGTGGTCACCATCTCAAATGGATTGGCACCAGGTCTTCTAATTCACACATGCAATTAAGGTGCCCGTCACTGAAATGCGTAATAATTTCTTTCTCTGAGCACGAGGGTATACTACCGATACAGCGGGTTAGCATTTCGGGGTGTATGGTATTCGGTAAAACGATTGAATTTATTGCAATTAGTAACGTTCCACAACTGTTTGATGGTCTGTATTAATATTCAAACCGTAAATTGAGGTGATTGTTGCTAACACTTTTCAGCTGATTTACTCCAAAATACCTGGTTTGCCTCGCCGTATCACAGGATATGTGAAGTTATTGACATAGGCGCACGACATTCACAGAAGGTGATAACGATCCAGTACTGTTCGACCCTCCATATTCTAATTCATACATGAAGATAAGGTGACGGTTACTGAAATCGAGACTAATTTTTTTCTCTGAACACGAAAGTTATTCTCTCGATGCAGCGGGTTAGGTACTTGGAGGGTAAGGTCTTCATTAAAACTTTTGACAGTATGCCAATAGGTATCGTTCTACAAGGAATAGACTATGTACCTTAATACTCATACCATGAATCAAATTGTCCCTTGCCAATAGTGTACAGTTTGCTGAATCTCGGAACGCCTGGTTTGTCTATCGGAAACACAGGACAGGTGAAACTACTGACATACCCGTTCGATTCGCAAAGAAGGCGGTAACGTTCTTGATCGGTTTTACAATCGATCTTGTAATTCGTGCATGAACTCAAGGTGCTCGTTACTGAATTGTATACTAGTTCGTACCCCTGAACGCGGTAATATGCTCTCGATGCAGCGGGTCATCTTTTCAGAGGGTAAGGTATTTTATAAGACATTTAAACTACACGAATAGTTACTGTTCTACAAGGGCATGACGGCTTTGTTTAATATTCAAACCGTGAACTCATGCGACCATTGCCAATACTGTACAGCGCATTTACTCCCAGAATATCTGGTGTGACTTTCTGAATCACAGAGCATGTAATGCCATTTACTTAGCCGTTCGTCTCTCACTGAAGGTTGTAACTTTGTCGAACGGTTTGACACTCGATCTACTTATTCATAAAGGAATTAAGTTCCCCGTCACTAAAATGTTTCCGAGTGTGATTCCCTAAACACGTACCTATACTCTCGATACGGCGGGTTATATTTACCGAAGGTGAGGCTATCTGCAAGGTGATCAACTCAATTCCAATAGGAAACGTTCCGCAATGGTTGGACGGTGTGCTTTAATATTCAAACCGTGAAATAAGGTTTCTAATGCTAATACTGTTCAGCGGATTTACTCCCGGAAAACCTAATGTGACTCACGGAACCACAGAATATGTGAAGCTATAGACTTAGCTGTTCGAATATCGTAGAAAGTGGGATTGGCCTCGACCAGTTTTACCCTCCATTTCCGAATTCCTACATGAAAATAAGGGGCCGGGAATAGAAATGAATACTAATGTCTATCTCGGGACACAACGTTACACTGTCTATGAAGCGGGTGAAGTTCGCGGAAGATAAGGAATTCGATAAAGCGTTTGACTTTATACCAATAGGTAACGCACTCAAACGGTTTGAAGCCCAATATTAATATTCAAACCGTGAATTCAGGTGACTATTGCCAATACTTTTCAGCGAGTTTGCTCCCGGAATACCTGGTTCGACACTCGGAATCGCAGGATAGGTTAAGGTTGTGACATAGCCATTCGACTCTCGCAGAAGGTGACAAGGTACACGAATAGCTTGACCTGCGGTCTTCTAATTCATACATGAAATTGAGACACCCGTCACAGATATGGTGACTAATTTGTTTCTCTGAACACGAAAATATACTCTAGTAACGGCCGGTTAGCTTCTACGAAAGTAAGGCTATCGGTAAAGTGCATGACTTCATACCAATTGGCAGCGCTCTTAAACATTTTCACGCTCTACTTTAATATCCAAACCGTGAACTTAGGTGTCTATTGCCAATACTGTACCGCGCATTTACTTCAGGAATACCTGGTTTGACTTTCAGAATCACAGCATAGTTGGAGCTTTTGACTCAGTTCTGCGTCTCTCAAGGAACGTGGTAACGATCTCGAACGGTTTTACCCTCGATGTTCTAATTAATACATGAAATTAAGGAGGTCGCCACTAAAATGTAAATTAATTTGTTCCCCTAAACACGATGTTATACTCCCGATACAGGTGGATAGGCCTTCGGTGGGCGAGGACATCAGTAGGACGTTTGACTTTGTACCCATTGGTAACGCTCTCAAAATAACCGATCGTCTAGTTTAAATTTAGTCCGTGAGCTAAGGTGACTATTGCCAATACTGAGCAGCTGATTTCTCCCGGAATACCTGGTTTGTCACTCGGTGTCACAGGATGGGTGAATCTATTTGCTATGCCGTTCTATTCTCAAGGTAGGTGGTCACGTTCATGATGGTTTGACTTTTTGTATTGCTATACATGCAAGAAAATACCGTATTCGCCTGCAATAATGTCAGCTATTTTGATTTCGTCAGCAACGTGCAAGACACTCCCTACAGCACGTCAATATTATTGGCAGGTAAGGAATTCGGTGAGAAGAATGACTTTATACGAGATGCTTATTACCTCAAATGGTTTGACGTTCTACTTTGCAACGCCCTACCGTGAAGTAACGTGCCTTTTGGCAATACTGTGCGGCCGATTTACTCCTGATATATCAAGCTTGACTCTCGGAACCACAGGATACGTGAAGCTATTTTGTTAGATGTGCGTTTTCACAAAGAAGTTGGTATCGTTCTGGAAAGGTTTGCCTCTAGATCATCTCATTCAAACAAGAAATTAAGGTGCCCGTTTCTGCAATGTATACTTATTTGTATCACTGAGCACGAAGTTATACTCTCGATACAGCTGGTTAGGTTCTCGGAGGGTAAGGCATTCTGTAAGAACTTTGACCCTTCACATATATTTAACGTTTTGCAACGGCTTGAGGGTCTGTTTCTATATTCAATCCGTTCATCGATGTGTCTATATCCAATACTCTTCAGCGGATTTACTCCCGCAATACCTGGTTTGACTCGCGGTGTAACAGGATGGTGAAACTATTGACTTAGTCGTTCGCCTCTAGCAGAAGGTGGTAACGTTCTTGAATGGTTTGACCCACGATCTTCTAATTCATGCATGAAATTAAGGTGCTCCTCACTATAATGTATAGTAATTTGTTTGACTCTGGGCATGACAGTATGGGTCAATGTTGACTTAACTTTGCCAACCTCAAAGAAGGTGGGCACGTAATCGATTGGTTTGGCACCTCATTTTGTAATTCATACATGAAATTGTGATGCACATCACTAAAATGTACACAAATGTGTTTCTCTGAACACGAAGATATGCTCTCGATACGGCGGCGTAGCCTCTCGGGCTTCAATGATTTCCGAAAAATGTTTGACTATGTTGGAATTTGTTACGTTCTCAAACGGTTTTACGCTCTACTTTTACCTTAAAACCGAGAAATAAGGCATCTATTCCCAACACTGATCAGCGGAATTACACTCCGGATGCCTAGTATGACTCTCGGAATCGCTGGACAGCTGTAGCTATTGAATTATCCGTTGGAATCTGAAAAAGGGTGGTACCGTCTCAAACGGATTGACCATCGATTTTCTAGTTCATGCCGGAAGTTAAGGTGCTCGTCGCTAGAGTGTATACCAATTTTATCCTCTAAGTATGAAGTTAGTCCCTCGATGCAGCGAGTCAGTTTCGCGGAAGGTGCGGCCTTCGGTAAAACGATTGACTTTACAACAGTTGGTATCGTTCACAAACGGCTTGACGCCCAATTTTAATATTCATACCGTGAATTAAGGTGTCTATTGCCACTACGGTTCAGCGGATTTTCACCCGGAATACATGGGTTTTCTCTCGAAATCTCAGGAAAGGTGAGGCTATTGCATTAGCCATGTGACTTTCAAAACATGTGGTAACGTTATGGGACTATTTGACCCTCCATCCTGCTCTTGATACATGCAACAAACGTGACCGCCTGCTAAAGTGTCTACTAATTTGTTTCCGTGATCACTATACTAGACACTTGCCGCAGCGGGATAGGTTCTAGGAAGGTAAGGTATCCGGTAGAAAGTTCTACCCTGTACGAGTAAGTAAAGTTCTGCGATGGTTCCAATCTCTATATTACTATTTATTCACTTTTGAACATATTAACCTAAATTATGTTGTCTATTGCCAATTCTGTACTGCGTATAGACTCTCGGTATCACAAGATATGTGAAGCTATTGACTTATCCGTTCGGCACTAAAGGAATGTGGTGACGTTCTCGAGCGGTATGACAATCTATCTTCCAATTCATGCATGAAGTTAATGTGCTTGTCAGTTAATGTATACCAGTTCGAACCTCCAAACTCTCGATCTTCTAATGTATGTCAGAAGTTAAGGAGCCCGTCACTGAAATGAACACTAACTTCTTATTTCTGAACACGAACTTAAACTCTCGACGAAGGCGGTGATGTTCGCCGATGGTACGGCCTTCGGTAATACGCATGACTTTATACCAATTGGTACCGCTCTCAAACGGTGTTACGATCTACAGTAATATTCGTACCGTGAATTACGGTCTTTATTGTCAATACCGGTCACCGGATTTACTCCTGGAATACAAAGCTTGACTCACTGAATCACAATTATAGGTGAACATATTGACTCTGCCGTCCGACTCGCAAAGAAGGCGGTAACGACCTCGAATGATTTGATTCTCGATCGTCTAATTCATACATGAAATTAAGATGCCCGTCGCAAAAATGAATACTAATTTCTTTCGCTGTAAACGAAGTTATACTCCGATATAGCAGGTTAGTTTTTCGGAGGGTATGGTCATCGCTAAGGCGTTTGACCTTATAATAACTGGTAACGTTCACAAACAGTTGGACGCTCCCTTTTAATATCCAAACCGTGAATTAAGGTGCCCATTGCCAAAACTCTTCAGCGGACATACTCCCGGAATACACTGCTTGGCTTTTGGAATCACAGGGTATGTGATGCTATTTGCTTAGCCATTCACGTCTCATAGAATGATGTAACTTAATCGCATAGTTTAAATCTCGATCTTTTAATTCATGCATGAAACTAAGGTGCGCGTCTATAAAAGGTGTACTGGTTCGTACCTCTGAAAGCGGTGATATACTCACGATACTGCGGGTCAGTTTTTCGGAGTGTAAGACACTCCGACAGATGTTTAACCACAGAAGAATAGGTAATGTTCTACAACGGCTTGACGGCAAGCTATAATATTAAAACCGTGAAATAAGGTGTCTATTGCCAATACTGATCACCGTGTTCACTCCCGGAATACCTGGTCTTTCTCTTGGAATCACAAGATAGTTGATTCTATAGACTTAGCCGCTCACCTCTTAAGGATGTTTGTATCGTTCTCGAAAGGCTTGACCCTCGATCTTCTAATTCATACATTAAATTAAAATACTCGTCTCTATAATGTATAGTAATTTGTTACATTGAACATGATGTTATACACCCGATACAGTGGGTTAGGCTCTCGGTGGGTAAGGCCTTCAGTAGAACGTTTGACTTTATACCAATTGGTATCGATCTCAACATTATTGACGCTCTACTTTAACATTCAAACCGTGAATTGAGGTGTCTATTGCTCATTCTGTTTAGCGGATTTACTCCCGCAATGCCTGTTTGACTGTCGGAATCGCAGGATAGGTGCAGCCATTCGCGAAGCTGATCGAATATCATAGAAGGTGGAAACTGTCTCGAAATGTTTGATCGCCGATCTTCTCATTCATAAATGAAATTATGGCGCAGGACACTAAAACCAATACTAATTTGTCCCTCTAAACAAGGTGTTATACTCTCGAAACTGCGGGTTAGCTTTTCGGAGCGCAAGGCATTCTGTATAAAGCATGACCCTACACGAATATGTAATGGTATACAATGGCTTGACGGCCTACTTTAACATTCGAACCGGGAACTGAGGTGTCTATTGCCAATACTGTACAGCGCTTTATCTCCCGTAATATCTGGTTTGACTCTCGGAATCACTGGATATGTCAGTCTATTGACTTAGCCGTTAGTCACTCACAGAAGGTGGTAACGTCCTCGAACGGTTTCACCCTCGATCTTCTGACTAATACACGGCATTAAGGAGCCCGCCACTAGAATGTAAGTTAATTTTATACTCTGAACACGATGTTATACTCCCGGTGCAGCGGATTGTCGGTAACGTTCTCAAACGGATGGACGCACCACTTGCATATTCATACCGTGAAGTAAGCAGTCTATTGCCAAAACTGTTCAGAGGATTTACTCTCGGAATCCCTGTTCTGACACACAGAATCACAGGACAGGTGACGCTATTGATTTAGTCGTTCGCCTCTCATAGTAGGTGGTAGCAATCTCGAACGGTTTTGACAGTAAATCTTCTAATTCCTACATTAAGATATGTTGCCCGCCACTAAATGTATGCTAATTTGTATATCTGATCAGGAAGGTTTACTCTCGATACGGCGTGACAGTTTCTTGGGAGGTAAGGTATGTGATAAAGTGTATGACGTTAGAGGAATTCGAAATGCTGTCACACGGATTGACGCTCTACTTCAAAATGCAAACTGAGAATTGATGTGTCTATTGCCAATACAAAGCAGCCCATTTACTCCCGGAATATCTCATTTGCCTTTCGGAATCACAGGAAAGGTAAAGCCACTGGCTTAGTTGTTCGTCTCTCACAGAAGGTGGCGACTATCTCGAAGGGATGGACACCCGATTTTTAATTCATTCACTAACTTGAGGTGCCTGTCACTGAAATGGACTCTAATTTCTTTCTCTGTACACGAAGTTAGAATCTCGATACAGTCGGTTAATTTAATCGTGGGATATGGTCTTCGGTAAGACGTTTGACTTTGTTCCAATTGGTAACGATCTATACCGGTTTGACGGCCTAATTCAATACTGAATCGAGTGAATTAAGCTACCTATTGCCAATACTCTTCAGCGGATATACCCCAGGAAAACCTGCACTGACCCTAGGACACACAGGATATGTGAAGCTATTGACTTAGCTGGCCTAATATCATCGATGGGGATTGCGGTCTCGAACGCTTTGACCCTCGATCGCCTAATTCATGCATGACATGAAGGTGCCCGTCACTGAAATGAATAATAATTTCTTTCTCTGAGCACGATGAAATACCCTCGATGCTGCGGTTAACGTTTGCGGAAGTTAACGCCATCGGTAAAACGTTTGGCTTTACGGCAATCAAACGATTTGACACCCTATTTCAAAACGCAAACCGTGACTTATGGTGTCTGTAGCCCACGATGTGCAGCGCATTTACACCCAGAATATCTCGTTTGACTTTCGGAATCACGGGAATGGTGAAGCCATTTACTTATGTGTTCGTCTCTCACAGAAGGTGGCGACATTCTCGAACGGTTTGATGCCCGATCCTTTAATTCATTCATGAAGTTCAGGTGCCCGTCACTGAAGTTGACTCTAATTTCTTTCTATTTTTCTCTCAATACAGCCGGCTAGTTTTTCAGAGCGTAAGGTCTTCGGTAAAACGTTTGACTTCATAGCAATTCCTATCGTTCTCAAATGCATTGACACTCTACATTGACTCTCGAACCGTGAAATAAGGTGTCAATTGCTAATACTGTTCAGCGGAATCTCGAAATATCAAGAATGGATGAAATTATTGAATCAGCCGTTCGACTCCGAATGAAGGTGGAAACGTTCTGGAACGGTTTGACTGCCGATTTCTCTATTCACAAATGAAAAAAACCTGTGTGTCTGTTAAGAATTCTTCTAATTTGTTGCCGTGAGCACTATGCATGATACTCGTTACTGCGTGTTACGTTCTTGGAAGGTAAGGTATTCGGTGAAAGGTATGACTTTATACCAATTGCTTGTCTTCTCCATCGGATTGACACTGTTCTCTAATATTTAATGCGTGAAACAAGGTGCCAATGCCGTTCAGTGGATTTACTCCTGGACTTCCAGGCTTGACTCTAGGGATCACAAAAATAGGTGAATCTATTGGCCCAGCCGTTAGACTCTCAAAGAAGGTGGGATCGATCTCGAACGGTGAGACTGTCGATTTTCCTATTCATACATGGAAATAAGGTGTCCGCCTGTTAAAATGTCTACTCATTTGTTCTTGCGAAAGCTACGCAAGACAATCGCTAGAGCGGGCTGGGTTCTCGAAAGGAAAGGTATTGCGTAATATTAATGACTTTATACCAATTGGTAATGTTCTCCTACGGCTTGACACCCTACTTTAACTACATACAGTGAATTAACGTGTGTATTATCTATACTGCTCAGCGGATTTACACCAGTAATACCTGGTTTGTCTCTTGGAATAGCAGGAGACGTGAAGTTATGGACTTAGCTGATCGTCTCTCACAGAAGGTGCTAACGTTCTCGAACAGTTTCACACTCGATCTACTGGGTCATGCATGAAATTAAGGTGCGCGTCAGTAAATGTATAGTAGTTCGTACCTCAGTACACTGTGTTATACTCAGGATACAGCGCCTTTAGTAAAATGTCTGCCTTTATAATAATTGGTAACGTTCTCAAAGGGTGTGACGCTCTATTTTAATATCCAAACTGTGAACTATAGTATCTATTCCCAATACTGTTCAGCGGATTTACACCCGGAATACCTGGTTTAACTCTCGGAATAGACTGGATAGGCGAAGCTATACACTCAGCCGTTCTTCTCTAACAGAAGGTGGCAACGTTCTCGAACGAGTTCACCATCGATCTTCTAATCCATACATGAAGATATGGTGCCCGTCACAGAAGTGAACATTAATATCTTTCTCTGAACCCAAAGTAATACTCTCGATACAGCCGGTTAATTTTTCGGAGGGTAATGTCTTCGGTAAAATGTTTGACTTTATGCAAATTGTTAACGCTCTCAAACAGTTTGGCGCCCCACTGTAGTAACCATACCGTGAAGATAGGTATCCATTACCAATAGTGTACAGCGAATTGACTCCCGGCATACCTGGTTTGCCTCTCGGGATCAGAGAGTATGTGCAACTATTGACTTAGATATGCGATATTCAAGGATGGTGATATCGTTATCAAACGGTTTCGACACTTGAGCTTCTAATTTATACATGAATTTATGGTCCCCATCACTAAAGTGTATACTCATTTGCTTCCCTGAACTGGATATTGTACCCACGATACTGCGCCTCATGTTCTCGGACGGTAAGGTATGCGAAGAACAGTATGACTTTATACCAATTAGTAACCATCTCAGATGAATCGACACTCTAATTTAGTACAGTGAATTAAGGTGTCTATTGCCAAATACTGTTCAGCTGATTAACTCTCGGAATACCTGGTTTGACTTTCGGAATCACATGATAGGTGTAGCTATTTTCGTAGTCGTTCAATCCTCAAAGAAGGTGGTAACGGTCTCGAACGGATTGACAATCGATCTTCTAGTTCATACACGAAATTAAGCCGTCCGTCTGCTAAAATGTCTACTAATTTGTTGCTCTGATCACGAAGTAATATCCTCAATATAGCGGGTTAGCTTCTCGGAAGGAATGGCTTACGGTAAAAAGTTAGTCTGTATACGAATGGGTAAAGTTTTACAACGGCTTGACGCCCTGCTTTATTATTCGAACAGTGAATGATCGTACGGTAGATCGAGCAACACTACTGTACGGTCACCGTTAATTTCTTAAGACATGATTCTGAACCGCATGCAGGCCTATCTCATTTTTATATTTACATACAAATACTGCAATTTACTGTTGTGGTGATTACAATTTTTTTCGAAATTGTTAATTGTTAGATGAAAGAATTGTTTTTCTGAATACTAGTGTCTTCGGAAATGGTTCAGTGCAAGTACATAACATCATTTGTTAAACTTATTGTTATTTTACACGATTGTCTGAACAGGAACCTGCGCTGTTTGAGCGACACGTCTGTCGAGGTCTTGTAGTAGCGTACTGCTGAACGGAGCGGAATTACAGGATGGACTTCCTCTGTTCCTTTAACTTTGATTTTGTACCGGCTGCATTGTTTACCAGTTCTCCATTTATTTATACATGCGGTAATTTTCTGTTTTGATATTCTAGATTTATTTCAAAAGTTGCTATTTTTGTTTTAAAAAATATGTTTCTTAGAAATGGTGTCTTTGGAATAAGTTGAGTGTACGTTTATGACATTATTTTGTTAAACATAGTGTTATTTTGTATGATTGTCTGTATAAGCCTGGGGTGATCATGTAGTTGCGTTCGGTAGATCCGACCAAAGCTAGGGTATGATCTACGATAACATCTTTAACCATGATATTGTACCGTTTGCATTCTTTCCCAGTTCTCCATTTATTTATACACACTGTAATTTACTGTTATGATATTTTAGATTTTCTGCACAATTTTCAATTTCTACATTCAAATATCGTATTCCCAAGTAAACATACCTTTGGAATGATTTATATGTACATACATGATAATATTATGCTAAATTCTCTGTTATTTTATATGATTGGTTGAATACATACCTACGCTTCCGAAGCGACACAGCTGCTGTGGTCCTGTATTTGCGTACGGCTGATCTGAGCGACTCTACAGCATGGTCTTCGTTAATTTCTCCAACCTCGATATTGTACCGCACGCATCTTTTTCCAGTTTTCCATTTACTTATTCATACTGTAATTTACTCTTATGACATTTTCTATTTCTTACGTAGTTATCAATTTTTAGTTTAAATGATTGTATTTCTTTGCAACAGTGCCCGTGGAATTAGTTGAGAATACGTTTATGCCGTTATCTTATTGTTGTATTATATGATTATTTTTGTAGGTTCCAACGCTTCCAGTGCGACACGACTGGATTTGCCTCGTAGCTGCGTTCGGTAGATCGGAGCGACGATAATGCACGATATCTACATATCCTTGATTTTGTCCCGTATGCATCTTCTCCATGTTTTCCATTTATATATACATAGCATAATTAACTGTTGTATTTTCAATTTTATTCAAAATACTCAATTTTAAATTGATAAAATTGTAGTCCTTAGTAAAAGTGCCATTGGGATTTGTTGTTGGTACGTATGTGTCATTATTTTGTTGAATTTTTTATTGTACTATATGATTGTCTCTATTCGTACCTACGCGTCGAGAGCAGCGCGACGGGCGAGATCTTGTGGTTGCGTACGGCAGGTAGGGCGACACTACAGTAGGGTCTCCATCAATTCCTTTATCTTTGATTTCGTACCGCTGGCATTTCTTCCTCCTTCATCATTTATTTGTACACACCGTGACTTAATGTTATGATATTTTCGACTTTTCTCAAAATTTTCGACTTTTATCATAAAAAATTGTAGTTCTTAGTGCAACAGTCTTTGGAATTTGTTGAGTGTTCTATTATGACAGCATTTTGAGAATCTTATTGTTATTTCATATGATTGTCTCTATACGTGCCTATATTGTCATATGCAACACCTCTACAGTGGACTCCATGTTTCTTTCGGTAGATCGGAGCGGCACTACTGTATGATCCACGTTAATTTCATTAACCTTCATTTAGTACCGTATGCATATTTTCCCCTGTTTTTAATTTGTTTATGCAACCAGTCATTTACTGTTATGTTATTTTCGATTTCTTTCGAAATTTTCAATTATTATTTTATAAAATTTTAGGTCTTAGTAAAAGTGACTTTGGAATCAGTTGTGTGTACGTTTATGACAATTTTATGTTAAATTCTTTCTATTGTATATGATACATTGTATACGTACCTACGCTACGGGCGCGGTACGGTTGTAGTGGTCTTGTAGATAGGTACGGCAGATTGGAGCAGCTTACTGGATTGTCCTCGGTAATTTCTGTAACCCATGATTTTAAACTGCATGCATTCTTTCTGAAATTGATCATTTATTTTATACGTTCCTTAATTTACTGTAATGATATTTTCGATTTTTTTTTTATAATTTTCAATTTCTATAGTAAGAAATTGTATTTCCTAGTAAATCTGCCGCTAGATATAGGTGAGTGTACGCTAATGACATTATTTTGTTTAACTTATTGTTATTGTGTATGATTGTCTCTATACGTATCTAAGCTGACGGAACAACACGACTGGAGTGGTCTTGCAGATGCGGTCGTTACATCCTAGCGAAACAACTGTAGGATCTTAGTTAATTTCTCTAACCATTATCTCATACCGATTGTATTTTTCCGCAGTTTGCTGCCTATTTATAAATAGTGTTATTTACTGTTACGATATTTCCGATTTTTTTTTTTAATCTTCAATGATAATTATAAAAAATTGTATTCCATGGCAAAAGAGTCTCTGGAATTAGTTGGGTTCACGTATATCACGATATCTTGTTAGACTTATTGATATTTTATATGATTATCTGTATACGTACCTACGCTGCTTGCGCGAGACTACTGGCGAGGCCTTGTAGTTGCTTACGACAGAACGGAGAGAGACTACTGGATGGTCCTCGATAATGTTTTAAACCTTGATATTGTACAGTACGAATTTTTTTCCAGTTGTTCATGCATATGTACATACTGTATGATACTGCTATAATGTTTTCACTTCTAAATAATACAATTTCTGAGATAAAAAATTGGAGGATTTGAATGAAATCGGAAATATTATGACTGTAGATCACAAAATGTATAAACATATAGTGAATATCGAATGAATGCATTCGGCACAATATCAAGGTTAGAGAAATTAACGAACATAATAACGTAGTGTCAGTACGATATGCCGAACGCAACTGCAAGGCCATAACAGGCGTGTCGCTCCGGAAGCGTGTGTACGTATAAAGACAATTACGTAAAATAAAAATAAGTTTCACCATAATATTGGCATAAACGTACACTCAACTAATTCCAAAGACACTATCACTGATAAATACAATTTTTTAATCCAAAAATTGAAAATATCGAAGAAGTACGAAAATATCACAACAGTAAATTACAGTATCTATAAATAAACAGAAAACTGGGACAGAATGCATATGGTACAAAATCATGGTTACGGAATTAACTGAAACCATACAGTAATGCCTCTTCAGGCTGCCGTGTACAACTACAAGACGACTCCAGTCATGTCGTGCCGGTAGCGAAGGTATATATGGAGACAATCTTATAAAATAACAAGGAATATAACAAAACATTGTCACAAACGTATGCTCAACTAATTCCAAGGGCACTTTTCGTGTACAATAAAATTTCAGAAATTAAAAATTTGAAATTAAAAAAAAAATCTGTAGTATCATAACAGTATATTACAGTTTGTGTTCAGATAAAAATATTAGTCTCCACTTCAGTGACGGGCACCTTAACTTCATGTGTCCATTAGAAGGTCGGGAGTCAATCCGTTTGCGAACTTTACCACTTCCTTTGATAATCGAACGTCTACGTCAGTAGCTTCACCCTCATTTCCGATCCTCAAATGAGGTATCCCAGGAGTAAAGATGCTCTACAATATTGGCATTAGACACCCCGTTTCACGGTATAAATACTAAAGTACACAGTAAATCCATTGTAGAACGATATCTATTGGTATAGATTCACACTTCTTACCGAAGGTCTTACCTTCCGCGATCCTCACCATCTTCATGGAGAGCATAGCCTCTTGTTCAGAGCATGAAGTTAGTATTCATTTCAATGACGGGAACCTTAACTTCATGTTTGAGTTAGAAGATCGATGGTCAAGCGGCTCGAGAACGTTGCAACCTTCCCTGAGAGACGAACGGCTAAGTCAATACCATCACCTATCCTGTCATACTGAGCGTCATACCAGGTATATATGGAGTAAATCCACTGAACCGTATTGGCAATAGATATCTCAATTCACGGCACGAGTATGAAGGTTGACAGCCAAACCGTCGGACAACGTTACGAATTGGTATAAAGTAATTCTTTTCATCGAATGACTCACCTTCCAAGAAACTAACCCGCTGTAGCGAGTGTCCTGCTTAGTGCTCACGGAAACAAATTAGTTGACATTTTAGCAGACGGAAACCTTATTCTCATGTATGAATGACATTATCGTGAGTGAAACCTTTCGAGAACGATCCCAATGTGTTCACGTGAGGAACGGTTATGACAGTAGCTTCACCTACCCTGTCATTTCGGTAATCAAACAAGGTATTCCGAGAGTCAATCCGATCTACAGTATTGGCAATAGAAACTATTTCTCGCGGTATGAACATTAAAGTACAAAGTTTAACCGTCGGGGAACATTACAATTGGTTGAAGTCAGCCTTTTTACCAGTTACCTTACATTCCGAGATCCTAACCAGCTGCACCGAGTGTGTTGCTTAATGTTCCGGCATACATGTTAGTAGACATTTTGCAGACGGAAGCCCTATATTCATTGATGAACAGAAACATCGACTGGCAGACCTTTCTGGAACGTCACATCATTCCATGAGACTCGAACGGCGAGGTCAACAGTTTCACCTATCCTGTGACACCGATAGAAAATCCAGGTATTCTGGGAGTAGATCCGCTTATGCACCCTATTGTTCGGTGTAAATGTTAAAGTATAAATTCAAACCGTTGTAGGACGTTTGGTATTGGTAGAGAGTCAAATTGTTCACAAAAGGCCTTACCTTCGTGAATGTGTCCCGCTGAATCGAGACTAAAACTTCTTGTTCGGAGTAGCAAATTAGTATGCATTTTAGTGGCCTACATTTCATGCATGAATTATAAGGGACGGTGTTCATATCACTCGATAGCGTGATCACCCTTTTCGATAGTCGAACTCCTGAATCACAAGCTACATGTATCCTGTGGATCCGAAAGTCAAACAGGGTATTCTGGGAGCAAATCCGCTGAACAGTTTTGTCACTGGATATTTTAATCCACGGTTTGAATATTACGGTAGAGCGTCAAACCATCGGAGAACATTATCAATTTGTATAATGGCATTCTTTATACCGAATATCTTACCTTCCGTGAACCAAACCCGCTTTTTCGAGAATATAACTTTGTCTACTAGGAAGCAAATTAGCTTACATTTTAGAGGGTACACTTAATTTCATACTATAATTAGAAGAACGAGGGTAAAACAGTTCGAGAACGATACCTACATTCCATGAGCGTAGAACGGTCATGTTAATAGCTTCAGTTATCCAGGTATTCCGATAGTCAAACCATGTACTCCGGGGGTATGTGCCCTGTACGGTATTGGCAATAGACACCTTAATTCACGGAATGAACATTAAAGCTGACTGTCGTGCCGCTGTAGAACGCTGCCTATTGCTATAGAGTGAAACCACCGGTAAAATGCCAATTGGTAACGTCATCAAACGGTTTCACGTTATACCTTAATATTCAAACCGTGAATCGAGGTGTTTATTCACAATACTCTTCAATGGACTTGCTCCAGGAATACCAGGTTTGACTGTCGGAATAACAGGATAGGTGTAGCTATTGAATTAGCCAATTGAATCTCACAGATGGTGGCAATCCACTCGCACGCTTTGGCACTCCATCCTCCTATTCATACATAAAAATAAGGTCTCCGCCTGCTAAAATGTCTACTCATTTCCTGCTGTGAAAACTAAGCAAGGCAATCGCTACGGCGGATTGGGTTCTCAGAAGGAAAGATTTTGTGTAAAATTAATAACTTTATACTAATTGGTGATGTTCTTCTACGGCTTGAATCTTTGCTTTAATTTCACACCGTGAATTAACGTGTTGAATTAAAATACTCTTCAGCGGATTTACTCCAGGAATACTTGATTTGAATCTCCGAATCACTGGACTAGTGTAGCTAGTGGCTAAGCCGTTCGTCTCTGACATTAGGTGGCAACGTTCTCGTGAGGCTTGACACTCTACTCTAGCATTCAAACCGTGCATTAAGGAGTCTAATGCCAATCCTGTTAATCGGATTCGACCCCGGAGTACCTGGCCATACCCTCGGAATGAAAGAAGAGGTAAGCTATTGTCTTAGCCGTTGAACACTCAAACAACGATGTAACGAGCTCATACTGTTTGACACTCGATTATTCTATTCTCACACTTAAATAAGGTGCCGCTCGGCTAAAATGTCTACTAATTTGTTTCCGTGAGCCATACGCCTGACACTCGCTACTGGGGGACAGGTTCTAGGAAGATATTGAATGCGGTAATAGGAATGACTCAATACCAATTGGTAATGTTCTCCGACGGGTTGACATTCTACTGTAATGTTCATACCGTGTGTTAAGGTGTCTATTGCCACTACACTTTAGCTCACATACTCCTGGAATACCAGGCTTCACTCTCGAAATTACAGGATTCACACTCGGTCTTATTCATATATGTAGCTAAGGTGCGCATCATTAAAATATATACTGATTCGTTTCTCTGAACACGAAGTTATTCCCGCTAAACAGCGTGCTATGTTCTTGGAAGGTAAGTTATCCGGTATGGAGTATGACGATATAACAATTGGTTACGTTCTCCAGCGGTTTGACTCTGTACTTTATTATCCATACCGTACGTTATGGTGCCTATTGCCAGTACTGCTCAGCACATTTACTGCTACATATATATATAATACAGCACATTATACCGAATACATATCACTGCTATGATATGTTCGATTTTCTTCAAAATTTTCAGTTTCCAGTTTATAAAACTGTGTTTCATGGCAAGAGCGTTTTTGGAATTAGTTGAGTGTACATTTATGAGAATATTTTGATAAAAATATATTTATTTTGTATGGTAGCAGTGTACCAACCCTCGGTTCCGGAGCGACACTGCTGGCGAGATCTTCTTGTTTCGCACGGCAGGGCGGAGTGGCACTACTGGGTGGTATTCGATAATTTCGCTAACCTTGGTTTTGCACCGTATGCACTTCTTCCTGTTATCCATTTATCTATATATACTGCAATTTACTGTTATGATATTTTCTATTTTTATCAGCATTATCAATTTATAATTTAAAAAATTGTATTTCTTAGTAAAAGTTTCTTTGGAGTTAGTTGAGTGTTCGTATATTGCGATATTTTTCTAAACTTATTGTTGTTTCATATGATGGCCTGTATGCGCTCCTACGGTTCAGTCGCGACACGGCTGAATTGGTTTTGTAGTTGCGTACGGCAGATCTGGGTGGGGTAATGGATGATCTTCATTAATTTCTTTAACCATAGACTTTTCACGTAATATTCAGTTCTTAATTTCAAAAACTTGTATTTCCTAGTAAAGGTGCCCTTGCAATTAGTTGAGAGTATGTATACGACATTATTTTGTTATATTTATGGTTATTGCACATGATTGCCGTTATATGTACTAACGCTGCCGGAGCAGCACCACTGGAGTGGTCTTGTAGTTGCGTTCTGCAGTTCGGAGCGACGCTACAGTATGGTCTTCCTTAACTTCTTTAACAATAATATAATGCCGTATGCATTCTTTCCTGGTTTTCTATTTATTTCAGTATACTGTAATTTACAGTTATGATATGTCTAATTTTATCAAAATTATCAATTTTTAGTTTATATAACTGTATTCCCTAGTAAAAGTGTCATTGGAATCAGTTGAGTGTTTGATAATGACGTTATTTTGTTTAACTTATTGTTATTTTATATAATGGTCTGTAGACGAACATACGCTGCCAAAGCTACACGACTGTCGTATTATGTAACAACGTACGTCATGTCGGAGCGGCGTTATTGGATGGCATTCGTTAATTTCGTTAACCTTGATTTTGTGATGTATGCATTTCTACCCAGTATTCTACCTGTATATACGTTCTGTAAATTACTGTAATGATATTTCCGAAATTTTTCAAAATTGTCAATTTTTAGTTTATATAACTGTATTCCCTAATAAAAGTGTCTAGTTGCTGCACAACTGCAGTGGTCTTGTAATTGATTTCGGTAGATCGGAGCGGCATTGCTGGATAGTCTTTTTTGACATTTGTAACCATGATTTTGTACCGTATGTAGTTTTCCACATTCAAGCATTTATATATACAAACTGCAATGTAATGCTATGACAATTTCGATTTGTTTTAAAATTTTCTGATGTTTAATTTGATAGGTTGTATTACTTAGTAAAAGTGTGTATTGAATTAGTTGAGCTTACGATTATGGCAATATTATGTTAACCTTACTGTTATTTCATATTTATTTTCTATATATGCACCTACTCCTCCGGAGCGACGCGGCTGGAGTGGAATTGCTGTTGCGTACGGTACCACGGAGCGACAATACTGCAATGGTTTCGTTAATTTCATTAGTCATGATATTTTAGATTTTCTACGAAATTTTCATATTCTATTTTAGGAAGTTGTGTTTCATTTTAAAAGTGCCATTTCAATTAGTTGAGTGCACGGTAATGACATTATTTTGATGATCTAATTGTTATTTTATATGATTGTCTGTATACGTACCTACGCTGTTTGAGCGACACGACCGGCAAAGTCTCGTGGTTGCGTACGGCGGAACGCAGCGGCACTGCTGTATGGTCTTCGATATTGTGCTTAAACTTCATTCCGTAAGGTATGCATTTTTTCCCAGTTTTCCATTTTAATATACTTACTGTAATTCACTGTTATGATATTTTCGATCATTTTCAAAATTGTCAATTTTCAATTTGAAGCGTTATATTTTTTGGAAAACGTGTCATTGGAATTAGTTATGTGTACCTTTACACAGATATTTTGTTGAATTCTTGTTGTATTATATGATTGCCTGTTCACGGACAGACGCTGCCACATCGAAACGACTGGAGTGTTATTGTATTTGCGTACGGTAGGCCGCAGCGACTACACTCTATGGTCATTGCTAATTTCATTAACCATAATACAGTGCTGTAAGAATTCATCCTCAACTTTCTATTTATTTCTACATAATGTAACTTATAGTTATAATATTTTCGATCTTCTTCATAATTTCATTATTTTACTTATAAAAATTGTACTTGTAAGGAAACGTGACTATTGAATTAGATGAGGGTAGGTTTATGACATCATTTTATTATAATTATAGTTATTGTACATGATTGTCTATATACTTACCTACGCTGCTGAAGCGACACAACTGGCGATGTCTTGTAGT
Organism: Lasioglossum baleicum; assembly: GCF_051020765.1. Lineage (NCBI taxonomy): Eukaryota > Metazoa > Arthropoda > Insecta > Hymenoptera > Halictidae > Lasioglossum > Lasioglossum baleicum. Next base: position 41,584 of record NW_027469366.1, read on the forward strand.
TGCGACCTTCAGATAGGAGGGGCACCACTGGATGGTCTGCGTTAATTTCGTTAACCATGATCTTGTACATTATGCATTCTTTCGCGATTTTTTATTTATTTCTACAAACTGTAATTTACTGTTATATTATCTTAGATTTCTATCATAATTCCCCATTTCTGATTTCGAAAATTCTAGTTCTTAGGAGATGTGCGCTTGAAATTCGTTGAGTGTACGCTTATGACAATATCTTGTCAATTTTGTTGTTATTTTATATGGTTGCCTCTATATGTACCTACGCTTTCGATCGACGCGCGAATGGAGTGGTGTTGTAGTACCGTTCGGTAGATTGGACTGACACTGCTCTCTGGTCTTTATCCATTTCATTAAGCTTAATGTTGTACCGTATTCATTCATTTACAGTTTTCCATCTATTTCAACATACTCAAACTTACTGTTGTAATATTTTCGATATTTTCATAATTTCTCACTTTTATCGTGAGAAGATGTATTTGTTAAGTAATGTGACATTGGAATTAGTTTCGTGCACGTTTATGACAATATTTTGTTGAATTTGTTTTTGTTTTATATGATTGTCTGTATTGATACCAACGCATCCGGATCGAAATGACTAAACGGAATTATTAAATGCTAATAATAAATTCAATAAATCAGCGTGTATTGGCCTGCTTTGTAACGCCCGGGTTTGTTTTTCAGCATAGTTCGATTGTGTTCTCGAGTTTGGGTTAGGTTTCCGGGTTCGGACGTGGTCCTCGAAAACACAAGTTTTGGACATGCAACAATTAAGCGAAAACAGGAAATTGATAAATCGAACTGCAAACTGAGAATAACAAGTAGATTAAATGGGCGAGTGGAATAGTCTGCCTTGTAACGGGTGTGATAGGTTTTGGGTAGGTTACGGGTATGTTCTCGTGTTTTATCTAGGTTCATGGACATACACGATGCGGAAATGAAAAATTAGTAAAAAGATGGGAAATAACTGAACAGAATTATTACGTGCCAGTTGTAAACACAATTAATACGTGTGTTGGTTGTCCTGGGTTCTAAGACCCTGATTAGGTTTTGGTTAGGTTTCGGAATATTCCTTCGTGCGACTTCGAGATGTGCGGACGTGTTTCGTGACGCTGCGCGGATTCGAGTTTCAGAGGCGAATATGTTGTGTTCCTAGTGAAGAGATGCGTGATGTGCGTGCGTGGGTGTTGCAGAGTGCTCATCAGAGCGCTGTAATTGTGGTTCACGTCGCTCTGAAAGCATAAGTGAACGATAAGTGGTGAAATCACTGTTATCTAACGCCGCACTACAACAATGTGAGCCCGTGCCTGCAGACGGCCTGGGTGATGGCCCGGAATATAGTTTAATACTAGGATAAGAAATATATTCCCCGTGGGCTGAAAGAAGAGGAGAATCAAATGATTTCACGCCAAGGCGAGTAGTTTCTCTGGGGTGTGCGCGCAAATATGTTCCCATGATACGAAATCAAAGCGTGTATCGCATATTTACGTGTCATTTCAATCCCAATGCAAACTCGCAATTCACTTGCGATAAATGATTCAGCCGTGAAACTTCAACGATTCAGAGTCATTAATACGCCTTATTATTGGTTGATCGAAAAGCAACTTCGCCTTCCTTCCATGCGGCTTAATTGCGAAGTGCTCTGCCATGGAATACATTATTTACGTCCTCAGCTCTGAGAGAACGAAATGTCCTTCCGAGCAACCAAATACAGTTAGTTCCTCTTCCGGGAAAAATAGAAAGTACTTTCCGCACAATCTAATACAATTAGTATCTGCATGGGAAGAAAACGAAATTACTTTCTCAGCAAAATAATATAATTTATGATTGTGTATTTGATGCAAGTGACTGAAATAAATGGGTTTGGAATGAAATTCACAGTCAGTGTAACGATCTTTAAAGTTTCTCATTCATATGCTCGCAAATATTTTCCACGGTTATGAAACCGACGTGGGCATCTCATATATACGTGACTTATGACTCCCACCGCAGACGCGCGATTCACTTGTGAAGCACGAGTAAATTAGCTATTTCAGCGTTTTCGCGACATAATACGGGTATCAATTTCTTTGTTAGAAGAGTAATATTGTTTCCTCATTCATGCAGCTTAACCTTGAACTTGTCTGCGAAGCAACGCATTGAGTTCCGCTGTTAAGATAGAAAGAAGTTACTTTCCGAACAACTTGATACAATTGAGTAATGAATCGGAAAATATCCAAGTTCAACTCCGAAGAATCTTATACAATGAATGATTGTATAGTTAATGCGAACGACTGAAATAAACAGATATGCACTGAACACCGCCGTTAAAGGACCGATTTTGATTGTTCATGCACTCTATGCGCGCAGATACTTTCAAATGATGCGATATCAATGTAAGTATCGCACATTTACGTGACATTCGATTCTCACCGCAACCGTGCTTCTCGCTTGGGAATCTCGATTCATTGCGGAAATTTCAGCATTTCCTCCACAGAATACGTGTTATTATTGCATTGTTGGGTGTGAACGAATGTATTTACGTCCGGTGTTCGGAAAAGACAAAATTAATTTTCGAAAATCCAACTATAATTAGGACCACTGTTGGGGGGGGGGCGAAACTAGTAGACCTACTGCCAAATACTATCATATTCTGTATCGCAATATTACGAAACTGTATACTGAAAAGCCGATTACAATTGCTAGTGCGTATATCCCATGCAAATTACTGACATAAACAGGGTTCAACTGAAGTTCGCTATTAAAGTAACGTCCATTGTGGCTTCTCCAACATTTGCGGGTAAATAAATTAGAATGGTGCGAAAGCAATGTGAATATCCCATATTTACGTGAATATTCATTCCCTACGGAAACGCGCGATTCACTTGAGTAGCGCGATTCCAGCGAGGATTTATTTAGCTTTTCAGAGTCAGAGTACGTGTCACAGTTGGTTTGTTCCGAAAGCAATTGCGTCCTTTTCCATGCGGCTTATTTGTGAATTTGGGTGAGAAATGATACTTGTACATCGAACATTCGCAGTGCGATATTATTATACGAAAAACATAATAAGATGAATGAGTATGTAGTTGATGCATATGTCTGAAATAAAAGGATTTGCGGAGAAATTCGCTGTCAACGTAACAATTTTTGTAATTTCGCAGCTTTATGCGCGCAAATAAGTTCCAATGATGCTAAATTAGCGTGATATCCGCATATTTACACGACATTTTACCACCATTGAAACCGTGCGATTCACGCCCGCAGCACGATTGAAGTGGCCAATTTCAGGGTTCCAGCGTCAGAACTCGTGTTATTATTGCGTTGTTCGGTGTAAAATTTTGTTTTTGCTTCATGCGGCATAATTGTGAAGTTGGCGTAGAAAATATGTATTCTCCTCATCTGCCCAGAACGAACGAAATTACTTTGCGCGCCACATAATGCAATTAGGTCCTCCATAATGATAAAACGAAATTAATATTCGAAGAACCTAAAACAGTGATTAAGTGTACCTTTCATCCAAGCGACGGAAATAAAGGGATATGGACAAAAAGTTGCTGTCAAAGTGAGGAATCTTATAGTTTCCGCGCCGGATGCGTTCAATATGTTCCTATGATGCGAAATCAAGATGTATATAACATATTTACGAGACATTTGATTCCCATGGCAAACGCGCTATCGCTTGCGAAGCACGATGCAAGCCAGAAATTTCAGTGTTTCAGCGGCAGTATGCGTGAAATTATTGGGTTGTGCGGGAAATAATTACATTTCCTTTTATTTATGCGGCTTAATTGTGACGTTCAGTGCGAAATTACCATTACGTCCCCTGATCGGAGAAAACAAAATTTTGTACCACACGACCCAATAGAATTTGGACTTCCGTCCGGTTAAGAAGGAAATTACTATGCGAACAAGCTAATAAAATTTGGCCCTGTATCGGAAAAGAACGGAATTACTTTCCAAGGATCATAATACAGAAATGAGTGTATATTTGATGCAAGTCACTACAATCAACGGATTTTGCAGAAATTTTTTGGCAAGGGAACGATTTTAATAGCTTCTCTGCTCCATGCGGCAATTACGTTCCAATGTTACGAAATGAACGCGTATATCGCATTTCTAACGTGACTCTTCAATCCCATCAAACATGACCAATCCCAGCTACATGACTCAAACCAAGAACTTCTGCGCTTCGGCGTCAGAATACGTGTTCATATTGCGCTATAAGGAAATTAATTTCGTTTCTATATTTTGAAATTGGCTGAGACAGAATGCATTTACGTCCATTCTTCGGCGAAATCGATATTGCTTTCCGATCACCCTACTACAATAAGTTCCTTCGGCGGGAAAAAAACAAAATTACTTTCCCAAAAAACATAATACAACGAAGGCGTGCATATTTGATACAAAGAATGAAAGAAGTGGATTTGGATAGATATTCGCTGTTAAACTAATAACTTTTATTTTCCACCAGTGATACAAAACTTGCGCGAGGAATGTATATTAACGTGACATTTCGTTCCCCGCGCGATTTCTTTGCGAAGCACGATACATGCGAGAAGTTTCAGCGTTTCAGAATCAGAATACGTGTTATGATGTGGCTGTGCGGAAAGTAATTTCATCTTCTTTCTTCATTCGGATTAAGTGTAAAGTTGCCTGCGATAGGGTACATTCACGTCCTCCGCCAGGGAAAATTGTAATTACACTCCGGACAACCTAAAACAATCGTGTCCTGTATCGAAGATAGATGAGAATCCGTAATATCATACCGAAAGATACAATACAATGAATGGGTGTATATTTGAGGTAAACAGCGGAAGTTGTCGGACTAGCGCAGATATTCGCCATGAAAGTTGCGATATTTACATTCATACCATGAATTACTGTGTCTATTGGCAATACTATGCTGTGGTTTCTCGCTCGCAAGTCCTGATCTGACTCTCGGTATATCAGGATAGTTGATGCTATTGAGTTTGTGGTTCGACTCTCTATCTTCCTATTCATTCACGAAATTAAGGTATCCGTCTGCTAAAATATCTAGTAATTTTTTTCTGTGAGGACTAATTTGAACTCTTTCTGCAGTGGGTCTCGGACATACATATGTTGGTTATGCAGAAATTTTTCGAAGAGTGCGAGTTACTACATAGAATTATTAAATGACAACAATATATGCATTAAATGGGCGGATGGATTGCCTGACTTGTACCGGATGGTTTAGGTTTGGGAAACGGTCTGTTGAGTTCTCAGGATGGCGATAGGTGCTCGTACTCATATGTGTATGACATGCAAATATTACAAAAAAAAAAAAAAAAAACAGGATATAACCAATCAGATTTATTAAATTCCAATCTTTCTTCATTTTTTTATATAGTCATCTAATTTCAAGGACGCTTTTTCAAAAAAGTACAATTTTTAAAATTAAAAATAGGTAAGTTTGTAAAAAATGGAAAACATTTTTAGAATAAATTACAGTACCTAGAAATGCATAGTAAAATAGGAAAAACGCATACACTACAATGTTAAGGTTGAAGAAATTAACAAAGACTATCCAGTTGTGCTGCTGCGATATACCGTACGCAGCTATATCTCCACCACCGACGAGTAGCTGCGTTGCGTGTGATGAACAGAGTCAAGTCAAACCAAATTTCAAGAGCACTATAGTCGGGTCGCATCGGGAGCGTAGGCAGATATACATACAATGATATAATATAAAACAAATTAAATGAAATACTGTCATAGACGTAAGATCAACTAATAACAGAGACACTACTTCAGAGAAATAGAATTTTTTAAATTAGAGATTGATAATTTTGAAAAAACTCGAATATATCGTAACAGTAAATTGCACCTTAATTTCGTGTAGGAAAAAGTAGGTCGAGAGTCAAACCGTTCGCGATCGTTACCACCGTTTTTGAGTATCGCACAGCTCAGAAAATAGCTTCACCTATCGCGCGATTCTGAGTGTCACGCCAGGTGTTCCGGTATAAATATGCTATGCACTATTGACAATAGCCACCTTTATTCACGGCTTGAATATTAAAGTAGAGTGTCAGGCCGTCGAAGAACATTACTAATTGACAGAATGTTATTATTTTTACTGAATACCTTACTATTCGGGATCGTAATACGATGTAGCTAATGCCTAGCATAGACCTCACGGAAACAAATTAGTAGACACTTCAGCAGATAATTGTACGTCTCAACAGCAAAATTGTGATACAAACTCTTCGAGATCGTGATCACCTCCTTTGAAAACCGAAAGGCAAAATCAATATCCTCAACAATCCTGTGATTCCGCAAGTCAAACCAGCTATTCCAGGAGTAATTCCGCTGCGCAGTACTAGCAATAGAAACCCCAATCTACTGCATAACAATTCAGTTACAGAGTCAAACCGTTGTAGAAAGTTACCCGTTTGCACAGAAATAAACTTTTTACCTATGGCCTTACCTTCTGAGCACCTAGCACGCTGTAGGGACTGTCTTGCTTAGTGTTCGCGGAAACAAGTTAGTAGACATATATACATACATACATTCATACATACTGTACGTACCTGATATGATATTATTGATGTTTTTCAAAATTTTCAATTTTAAGTTTAAAAATCTGCATTTCATAGGAAAAGCATCTTTGGAATTATTTGAGTGTACATGTATTGCAATATTTTCATAAACATATGGTTACTTAAATGATTGCCTGTATACGTACCTACAGTGCCCGAGTGACACGGCTGGCGCGGACTTGTAGTTGCGGACAGCAGATCAGACGGGAACTACCAGATGGTTTTTGTTAAATTCTTTAACCATGATTTTGTACGGTATGCATGTTTTCCCAGGCTCCCATTTACTGGTACATAATGTAATTTACTATACTGATATTTTCGATTTTTTTGTCATAATTTTCAATTCTTGATTTATGAAATGGTATTCCTTACTAGAACTGCCTTTGGAAATAGCTAAGTGAACGTTTATGACAATATTTTGTTAAACTTATTGTTATTTCTTTTTATTTTCTGTATACGTACCTACGCTGCCTGAGATACACGACTGGCGATGCCCGCTAGTAGGGTACGGCAGTTCGGAGTTCCACTATTGGATGATCCTCGTTAATTTCGTTTACCTCGATATTGTATCGTATGCATTTTTTCTCAGTCTTCCAATTATTTATATATACTGAAATGTATTGATATGATACTTTCGATTTTTTTTTCCTAGTAATCAATATTTATTATAAAAAATTGTATTTACTTGTAAAAGTGTCGTTGGAATTATTTGTGAATACGTTCATGTCAATATCATTTTAAATTACTTGATAGCTTATATGATTGTCTCTATACGTACCTACGATGCCGGAGCTGCACGACTGGCGACGTCTGGCAGCTGCGTACGGCAAATCGGAGCGACATACTGGTTGGTCTTCAATAATTTCTTTAACCTTGATTTAGATCCGTATGCATTCTTTCGCGGTTTTCTATTTATTTTTAAATACTGTAATTTGCTGTTATAACGATTTCGATTTTTTTCAAAATCATCAGTGTGATGTTTTAGGTAATTGTATTTCTTAGTAAAAGTGTATTTGACTTTAGTTGAGTACACGCATATGGCATAGTTTCCTTAAATTTATTCGTTCCTGTATGATTGCCAGAATGCGCTCCTACGCTTCCAGAGCGACTCGACTGGAGTGGTCCTGCAGTGGCATTACTAATACTGTTCAACGTATTTACTCCTGGAATACCTTGACTGATTCTCGGAATCGCAGGATAGGTGAAGCTAATTACGCAGCCGTTCGTCCCTATCAGAAGCTGGCAACGTTCTCGAGCGGCTTGATTATCGATCTTTTAATTCATGCATGAAAATAAGGTGCTCGTCATTAGAATGTATTCTAGTTCGTACTACTGAACACGGTGTTATACTCTCGAAGATGCGAGTGTGCTTCTTCGAAGGTAAGGCCATCTTTAAACTCTTTGACTTTATACCAATTGGCAATTTTCTCAAACGGCTTGACGCTATACTTTTTCATTCAAACCGTGACTTAAGGTGTCTATTGGCAATAATGTTCAGCGGATTTACTCCCGGAATACCTGGTTCAACTTTCATAATCTCAGTTTAGATGTAGCTATTGACATAGTCGTTCGAATCTCAAAGAGTACCGCAACGTTCTTGAAATGTATGACACTCAAACTTCTAATTTATACATGGAATTAATGCGTCCGTCAGTAAAATGTATACTAATGTCTTTCTTCGATCACGAAGATATACCCTCGATACGGTGGGTTATCTTCTCGAATGGTAAGGCATTCAGTTGAACGTTTGACTTTATAGCTATTAGTAACGTTCTCACACGGTGTGACGCACTATTTTAACATTCACTCCGCGAATTAAGGTATCTATTCGCAATACTGTCCAGCGGATTTACTCCAGGAATACTTGGTTTGACTTTCGGATTTAGAGGACAGGTGAAGCCATTGACTTACCTGTGCTACTCTCCAAGAAGGTGGTAACCTTCTGGATGAGTTTGCCTCTCGATCTTCTGATTCATAGATGAAATTATGTTGCCAGTCACTAAAATTTATACTATTTTACTTCTCTGGCCACGAAGCTATACTCTCGAGACAGCGGGTTAGCTTTTCGGAGGGTACGGCTTTCGGTGAAAATTAGACTCTATGCCAACAGGTAACGTTGCACATATGTGTGACACTGTACTATAATACTTACACCGGAAAGTAGGGGTTTTAATGCCGATACCGTACAGCGGATTTAATCCTGCAATTCCAGTTTTAAGTCTCGTAGTCTCAGGATGGGTGAAAAATTAGACTCAGCTGTGCGAATCTCAGTGAAGGTGGTGACGTTCAGGAAAAGTTTGCCTCGCTACATTCTAATCCATTCATGAAATTAAAGTGTCCGCCACTAAAATGTATACTAATTTGTTTCGCTGGACACGCAGTTATTTTCTCGATACCGCGTTTTTGAGTCTCGGAAAGTGAGGCCTTCAGTAAAATGTTTGACACTACACCAATAAGTAACATTCTACAACGGTTAGACTATGTACGTTTATATTTATATCGTGAACTTTGGGACGTATTGCCAATACTATACTGCGGATTTAATCTCGGAATACCTGGTAGTACCCTTGGTATCACAGGATAGATGAAGCTATTGGCTTAGCTGTGCGACTCACAAGAAAGTTGCTAACCTGCTCCAATGGTTTGACTATCGATGTTGATATTTATACACAAAGATCTGGTGTCCGTCCGCTGAAATGTCTACTAATTTGCTTCCGTGAACAATGAGCAAGACACTCGCTACTGCGGGTTAGGTTCGTGGATGGCAATGTATCCAGTAAAGGTTTTACTATATACCATTTGGTAATGATCTAGAACGATTTGAATTACTGTTTTAATACTCATTCTGTGAATTAATGTGCCTCTTGCCAATACTGTTCAGTGGATTTACACCGGGAATACGCCGTTTGACGCACGGAATCACATGATAGGTGAAGCTATTGACTTAGTCGTTCGACTCTCAAGGAAGGTGGTAATGTTCTCGAAAGGTCTGACCCTCAATTTTCTAATTCATAAATGAAATTAAGTTTCCGGCGTTAAAATTAATACTAATTTTTATCTCTGATCACGAATTAATACTGTCGTGACAGCGGATTAGGGTTACGGCGGGTAAGGTCTTTGGTTTATCGTTTGACTTTATATTACCTGGTAACGTTCTCAAACGGTTTCACACTCTACTTTAATACACAAACCCTGAATTAAGGTGTCCATTACCAATAGTGTACAGCGGATTTGCTCCTGGAGTTCCAGGCTTGAAACTTGGAATCACAGGGTGGGTGTAGCTATTGAATTAGCTGTTCGAATCTCAAAGTACGTGGAAACGTTGTCGAATGGTTTGACACTCGATCTTCTTAGTCATACATGAATTTATGTTGCCCGGCACTAAAATTTATACTCATATGTTCTCTGTACACGAAGTTGTACTCTCGATACAGCGGGTTACTTTCTCCGAATGGAAGAGTTTCGGTAAGATGTTTAACTCTATAGCAATAGGTAACGTTCAACAACGGTTTGGCCCTCTACTTTAATATTCGTACCATAATTATCGTGTCTATTGCCAATAATGAAAAAAGTATTTATTTCTGGCGTACGTGGTTTGACTCTCGGAGACACAGGTGAGTTGTAGCAGTTGACTTAGCCATTAGATCCTGAATGAAGGTGGTAACGTCCTCGTTCGGTTTGACTCTCTATTTTGCTACACAAACACGAAAATAACGTGGCCCTCTGCTAAAGTTTCTCTTAATTTACGTCTGTTAATATTAAGCAAGGCATGCGTTAGAGCGGGTCAGGTTCTCCTAGGGTTGGGTATTCGGTAAAAGAAATGACTTTATCCTAATTGGTAATTTTCTCCTACGGGTTGACTACCTACATTAATATTCATACTGTGAATTGAGGTGTCAATTGCCAATACTATACAGCGAATTTTCTCCCTAATTATCTGATCTGATTCTCGGAACAACAGGATAGGTGGAGCTATTGACTAGCCGTTCGATTCTCAAAGAAGGTTTGTATCGTGTTCGAATGGTTTGACCCTCGATTATTGTGTTCATCCATGAAAATAATGTGTGCTTCTGCTATAATGTCCAATAATTTTTTTCCGTGAGCACTAGGCGTGGTACTCGCTTCTGCGGGTTATGTTCTTGGAAGGTTATTTATTCGGTAAATAGGATGACTTTGGAACAATTGGTACTGTTCTTCGCCTGTCTGACTCCCTACTCTAATACTCATGCTGCGAATTCCGATGTCTATTGTCAATGCTGTACAGCGTGTGTATTCCTAGAATGCCTGGTTTAAGTCTCGGTATCCCAGGTGAAGATATTGAGTAAGCCGTGCGACTTCCCAAGAAGGTGGTCACGTTCATGAAAAGTTTGTCCCTCGATCTGTTGATTCATAGATAAAATTAATTTTCCCGTCACTAATGTTTATAATATTTTGCGTCGCTGAGGACAAAGTTATACTCTCGATGCAGCGTATTAGCTTCTCGGAAGGTGCGGCCTTCGGTGAAAAATTAGACTCTATATCGACAGGTAGTGTTGTACAACTATGTGACTCTGTACTTTAATATTTATACCGGGAAGTAGGGTATTCATGCCGATACTGCACAGCGGATTTACTCACAGGACGCCTGGTTTGATTATCGGTATCCCAGGATAAGTGAAGCTATTGACTTGGCCGTTCGACGCACAAGGAACGAAGGTATTGTTCTTGAACTGTTTAACCCTTGATCATTTAATTCACACTTGAAATTAAGGGTGCCGTCACTAAAATGTAAACAAATTTGCTTCAATGTACACGAAGTTATGCACTTGATACCGCGGGATAGGTTCACGGTAAGTAAGTCATTCGGTAAATAGATTGACTTTATATAAACTGGTATTGTTCTCCGATGGTTTGACCCTCCACTTTAACATTCAAACCGTTGATTCAGGTGACCAGTGACAAAACTGTTCAGCGCATTTGCTCCCGGAATACCTGGTCTGACTTTCGATATGACAGGATAGGAGATGCTATTGACATAGCCGTTCGTCTCTCAGAGAAGGTTGCAATGAACTCGTGGGGTTTGACACGCGGTCTTCTTATTCATACAAAAAATTGAGGTGCGCGTCTCCTAAAATGTATACTAATTTATATCTCTGCACACAAAGTTATACCCACGATTCAGCAGTTTATTTTCTCGAAAGGTAAGGAATCCGGTATGGAGTATGATGTTACACAGATTTGTAACGTTCTCAAACGGCTGGACGCTCATCTTTTTTTACAAACTGCGAAATAAGGTGTCCATTTCCATTACTGTAGAGTGGATTTACTCCTGATATGCCTGGTCTGGCTCTCGGAATCACAGAATTCGTGAAGCTATTGTCTTAGATGTGCGATTGTCACAGAAGGTGATATCGTTCTGAAATAGTTTGAACCCGATAATTCTTTTCATACACGAAAATGCGGTGTCTGTCCCCTAAAATGTCTTCTAGTTCCTTCCTGTGAACCCGAAAAATGAAAATCGCAACAGCGGCTTGCGTTCTCGGAATGTAAGGTGTAGGTTAAAAAGAACGTCTTTATACCAATTGGTAATGACCACCGACGGTTTGACTCTCAACCAAACTATACATGCCGTGAATTATGGTGTCTGATGCCAATATTACTCAGCGTGTTTACTTCTAGAATACGTGGTCCGACTCCCGCAGGCACACGATAGGTGAAACTATTGACTTAGATGTCCGTCTTGTAAAGAAGGTGAGTACGTCATCGAACGATTTGACTCTCGATCTTCTAATTCATGCATGAAGTTAAGGTGCCCCTCACATGAATGAATACTAATTTGCTTCTGTGAACATGCAGGACGACAGTCCCTGCAGCCGGTTTTGTTCACCGAAGGTAAGGACTTCGGTAAAACTTTGACTTTATAGCACTTGGTAACGTTCGCAAACGGTTTGACGCTCTATATTTAATATTCAAACCGTGAATTAAGGTGTCCATTGGTATGTCGGATCGACATACCTGATGGTCTTCGACAATTTCTTTAACCATGATTTTGATCCTTGTGCATTTTTCCCTACTCGTATGTTTATTAATACATGCTGTAATTGATCGTCATGGTGTTTCCGATTTTTTACGAAATTTTCCATTTTTATCATAAAAAACTTTAGTTCCGAGCAAAGCGCATTTGGAATTTGTTGTGTGTACGATTATGACTATATTATGTAGAATCCTTTGGTATTTCGTATGATTGAACGCATACGTACATATGCTTCCTGGGCGACACGTCCGCGGTGGTGTTAAACTTGCTGTCGAGCGATCGTATTATACACTACTGCATGGTTATCGTTTGTTTCCATAACCATAATATTGTGCCGTATGTTTTTTCCAAGTTTTCCATTTATTCATACATACTGGAATTTACTGTTAAGCTATTTTCCACTTTTTTCACAGTTATCAATTTTTAATTTTAAAATATTGTATTTGTCTGTAAAAGTGTCTTTTCCATTAGTCGAGTGAACGGTTATGAAAATATTATGACAAACTTATTGTTATTTTATATGATTGCCTGCATAGGTATCTACGTTGCCGGAGCGACATGCCTGGAGTAGATTTGTAGTTGCGTATGGTGCATTGGAGCAACGCTAATGGGAGGTCTATGTTAATTTCTTTATCCTTGATCTTGTAGCGTATGCATTCTGTCGCAGTTTCCATTTACTGATAAACACGGTAATTTACTGTTGTGATATTTTCGATTTTCTTCGAAATTTTCAATTCTTTTATTTAAAAATTATATTCCTTAGTAAAAGTGGCTTCGGAATTAGGTGAGTATATGTTTGTGACACAATTCTGTTAAGCTTATGGTTATTCTATATGACTGTGAGTATACATGCATGCGCTGTCGGACCCACACTACTGGCGGGGCCTTGTACTTGCGTACTCCCGATCGGAGAGGCACTCCTGGATGGTCATCGTTAATTCCTCGAACCATAATATTCTACTACATGTATTCTTTCGCAGTTTTCAATCTATTAACAAATACAGTAATCTACTATTTTGATATTTTCAATTTTTGTCAAAATTTTCAATTCATAGCTTAATAAATTTTATTTCTCTGAAAAAGTGGCTGTGGAAATAGCCACACCGTTATATGGTCCTTTATAGTGTTTTTAACCTTAATATTATACCGTATGCATTCTTTCATAGTCATCTATTTACTTACATATACACTTATTTACTTGTTATGGCATGTTCCATTTCCTCAAAATTATAAATTTCCTGTTTCAAGATCTGTAATTTTTTAAGAAAGTGTATTCGGAATTAGTTGAGTGTACGTTTATGATGTTGCCACGGGAAATACGTGACAAGTATCAAGATAAAATATACTCGGGCGGCTCTTCAACCTTGGTAGAAGAGCCCCCTTTCTAAAAAAAACTATGGTTCTTATATAAATACTTATTTCATAAAATAAGTGTAATACCGATGTTGAATAATTTAAATATTTAACGTAAGTTTTCAGGATAGGTATACGAATGCGGAAACGTTCCATTTGAGGTATAATATAGAACTGTTTTATTCGTTAGTGATCGGTTTTTATACTACAATTTTCTGATCGAATAAGCGGTTTCTAGCCACGTGTCGTCTGGTTTTGGCTGATTCTGCAACGGTTGCTATCTGGTCGATGCGTCTAGTGATGCGTCGGCTGGAGTTTGGCTGGCGTCACAACCTTGTGTTCTAAAGTATGCATCCTTCTCCTATTTTCTATTTATTTCCACATCCTGTAATTTACAGTTATGGTAATATCCATTTTTCAAAATTTCCAATTTTTAATTTACAAAATTTGTATTTCTTAGGAAAAGTGTGTTCGCAATTTGTTGTGTGTACGATTATGACTTTATTTCGTTAATCTTATTGTTACATTATATGATTATCTACACATGTACCTACGCATCCGGAGCGACACGACAAGTGTGGACTTGTAGTTGCGTTCGGCTGATCGGAACGACAATACTGGCTAATCTTCGTTAATTTCCTTAATCATGGTATTGTAACGTCTGCATTTTGTTAGCTTTTCTGTGTAATACTAGATATAGTAATTTATTGTACTGATATATCCGATTCTTTTCAATATTTCCTATTTTCAATTTTAAATATAGCTATTATTAGTAAAGGTATGCTTGGAATTAGTTGTATGTACGTTTATTACAATATTTTGTTTAGGTCTTTGTCATTTTATATAATAATCCCTATACGTGCATGCGGTGCCGGAGCGACACGACTAGGGTTGACATGCATTGCGTTCGGCAGGCAGGAACGACACTACTGTATGGTGCTGGATGATTTCCTTAACCTTGATATTGTACCGTACGCACCTTTCGCAGTTTTCTATGTATTCCTACTTACTGTATTTTACTGTAATGATATTTTCGATTTTCATCGCAATTTTCAAATTTATTTCTAAAAAATTGGATTCTATACTACCAGTGTCTTTGGAATTAGATGATTGAACGCTTATGACTTATTGTGTTAAACAAATTGTTATTATATAGGATTAGCTGTACACGTACCTATACTGTTTAAGCGACACGACTGTGGAGGTCTTGCAGCCGCGTAGTCGCAGTCTACCATTATTTTATACATCTTGTAATTGACTGTGACGGTACTTTCGATGTTCTCATAGTTTCCAGATTTTAATTGACGAAATTGTATTTCTTAGTAAAAGCGCCTTTCGAATTAGCTTAGTGGAAGTTTATGGCAATATTTTGTATACTCGTCGTTATTTTATATGATCGTCTGCATTCGTACCAACGCTGCAGGAGCGACACGACTGGCGATGTCTTACAGTTGCCAACTGCAGATCGTAGCGTCACTGCTGGATGGTTTTTGTTAATTTGATTAACCTTAATATAGACCGGGAGAAAATGCATACGGTACAAAATCAAGGATAAACTAACTAGCGAAGACCATTCAGTACTGCAGCTCAGATTTTCCGCAAGCAACTACAAGTGGATTCGCAACGCTGCGTAGGTACGTATAGAGAGAATCATATGAATCGACAATATGATTCACATAGTGATGTGACAGATATACACTCAACTAACACCAATGTCAATTTTGCAAAGAAATACAATTTTTTAAATCACAAATTGGAAATTTTGAGAAAACTCGCAAATATCATAACAGTAAATTACAGAATGCCGAAACGTATAGAAATCTGGGAAAAATTGCACACGGTACGACTTCCAGATTAAGGAAATCAAGGAAAATCGTCAAGTATTGACGTTTCGATGTATCATATGCAACTACAGGTCCACTCCGGTCGTGTCGCACCAGTGCGCTTATACGTATACGGTGAAGTACCGAATCGCGACAATCCGATATACCGTAAGCAACTAAAATTATGCTCCCGTCGTGTCGTACCGTGAGCGTAGGTACGTATAGACACAATCATGTATTGTATCAACATGCTTTTCAGGGTATGGTCTTAAACCTAGATTGAACTAGTTCCAACGGCGCTCGCAATAAAAAATAGAATTAATAAAATTAGTAAATAAAAATTCAGCAAAAAATCAAAGAAATCAAAGCAATAAATGACAATATGTAGAAATAAAGAGAAACCTGGGATGACATGCATATGGTACAAATTCAAGATTAATGAAATTAACGTAAACCACCCATTAGCGTTGCTCCAATGTACCATTCGCAACTACAAGTATACTCCAGTCCTGTAGCTCCGGCATCGTAGGTACGTATACAGACAATCATATAAAATAACAATAAGATTGTCATAATGTTATCACAAGCGTACACTGGACTAATTGACAGGACACTTTCTTCAAAGAAATACAATTTTTTAATACTAAAAATTGATAATCATGCATGAAATGGAAAATACTTTAACAGTAAATTACAGTATGCGCAAATAAATAAAAAATGCATACGGTACAAAGTCAAGTTTAAACATGGTAACGAAGATCGTCCACTAGTGAGGCTCTGATGTTCCGTACACAACTACAAGACATCGCCAGTCCTGTTGCTCTGGCAGCGTAGGCATATGTACAGACAATATAATTATACAACAAAGAATTCAACAAAATATTGTCATAAACGTACACTTAAATAATTCGAATGGCACTTTTGCTGAGAAATACGATTGTTTGAACTAAAAATAAAAAATTTTGAAAAATGAATTGGAAATATTGCAACAGTAAGTTTCAGTAAGTGTAAATATAGTAAATATTGTGAAAGAATGCTTACGGTACAATATTGAGGAACATGAAATTAACAAAGACCACGCAGTCGAGTGGGTCCGACCAACCGAACGCAACTACACGGCCACTCTATTCGTGTCGCTCCATGAGCGTAGGAGCGAATACAGATAATCACACAATACAGCAACAAATTCAACAAAATATTGTCATAAACGAAGACTAACTAATGCAAAAGGCACTTTTGCTCAGAAATAAATCTCCCTTAACTAAAAACAGGGAAATATGGAAAAAATCGGAAGTAGCATAACAGTAAATTACAGTATGTATATATAAATGGAGAACTTAGAAGGAATGCTTACGGTACGACATCAAGCGAAGAGAAAATAACGATGACCATACTGTAATACCGCTCCGACCTGCTGCACGCAACTACAAGACCACTCGAGTCGGGTAGTTCCGAGAGCGCGTGTTCCTGTACAGACAATCACATAATACAACAATAAATTCAACAAAACATAGTCATAAACGTACGATAAAACAGTTCCAGCAACCCATTTCCTAAAAAATACAGTGTTTGAAATTAAACGTTGGGAATTTTGAAAAAAATTGAAAATATTATAACAGTAAACTACAGTATGTTGGAATAAATAGAACACTGCGACAGTTTGCATTCGTTACAAAATCAAGTTTAAAGACAATATCTAAAACCATTCAGTAGTGCCTCTCCGTTCTGCAGAAATGCAAATACAAGACCTCGCCAGTCGTGTTGCTGCGACAGCGTAGGTATGTATAGAGACAGTCATGTAAGGTACCAACAAACAGAACAAAGTATTGTCATAAACGTACATTCAAAAAATCCCAAACTCACTTTTACTAAGGAATACCATTTTTATAATAAAAAGTGACTATTTCGAAAATAATCAGAAATTTCATAACAGTAAATTACAGAATATATAAATAAATTGAAAAAGTGGAAAAAAATGGATATGGTTCAATGTTATGGTTATAGAAATTAACGAAGACCATTCAGTAGGCTGCCCCATTAGTGTAGGTACATTTTGGTGACATTCATATGGAATAACAATAAAATAGACAATAAAATAATGTCTTAAACGTGCACTCATATAATTCCAGCGGCACCTTTATGGAGAAATACAATTTTTTAAACTAAAAACTAAAAATTTCGAAACAAATCCGGTATATCGTAACTGTAAATTACAGTATGTAAGAATAAATAGAAAACAGGGAAAACATGCAAACGGTACAATATCAAGGTCAAAGGAATTGACAAGGACCTAACGGCACTGTCGCTCCGATCTAGTGAACGCTACTACAAGACCTCGCCAGTCGTGTCGATCAAATAGCGTAGGTACGTATACAGAAAATCATACAACATAATGTCATACGCGTACACTCAACAAATTCCAAAGTCTCTTTTCCTAAGAAGTACAATTTTTTAAAATAAAAATTGAAAATTTACAATATAATCGAAAATACCACAACTGTAAATAACAGTACGTAGAAATAAATGAAGAACTGCGAAAAAATTCATACGGTACAATATAAGGGTTAAAGAAATTAATGGCGTCCATCCAGTATTGCCGCACCGATCTGCCGTACACAACTACATGACCATGCCATGCGTCTCGCTTCAGCAGCGTAGGTGCGCGTACAGGCAATCATATAATATTACAACAAATTAAAAAAAATATTGCCAAAAACGTACAATCGACTAATTCGAAAGACACTTTTGCTATGAAATACAGTTTCTGGAGATAAAAATTGGAACCTTTGATGAAAACCGAAAATGATATAACAGTAAATTGCAGTATGTAGAAATAAATAGAAAGCTGCGGAAGAATGTATACGATACAATGTTATGGTTATAGAAATTGATAAATACCATCCATTATGCGGCTCCGATCTGCCTTACGGAACTGGAATACCACACCAGACGTATCGCTCCGGAAGCGTAGGTACACATGCAGACAATCATATAAAACAACAATGAATTTCGCAATATAGTGTCATAAATGTACACTCAAATGATTCCACTTGCACTTTTCATATTACATACATTTCTGAAATTATAAATTTGATATTCTGGAAAATAACCAAAATGCCATAACCGTAAATTGCAGTGCTTGTAAATAAATGGAACAGTGGGGAAAAATGCATACGGTACTATATTGAAGTTAAAAAAATTAATAAAAACCATAGAGTAGTGTCGCTCCGATCTGCCGTAAGCAACTGGAAGATCTGGACAGTCGTGTTGCTCCGGCAGCGCGGGAACATATGCGGGCAGATATATAAAATGACAATAAATTTAACAAAATAACGTCATAAACACACACTCAAATAATTCCAATGGCACTTTTCATGTAAGATACTCTTTTGAACTAAAAAATTTGAAATTTTGAAAAAATAAACACAGTGCCATAATAGTAAATTACACTACGTATAAATAAATTGAAGACTGCGATAGTATGCCAACAGAACTTTATCAGTGATAAAGAAATTAACGAAGGCCACTCAGTAGTGCGGGCTCCGATCTGCTGTACGCAACTAGAAGGAGTAGACAGTCGTGCTGCTCTGGCAGGTTATATATGTATACAGACAATCGTATAAAATAAGAATATGTTAAACAGAATTATGTCACACACGTACACTGAACATAATCCAATGACACTTTTACGATGAAATACAATCTTTTAAACTTAAAATTGATAACCATCTGAAAAATGGAAAATATCACAACAGTAAATTACAGCATGTATAAATAAATCAAAAACTGAGCAAATGCATACGCCACAAAATAAGGATAAAGACATTATCGAATACCATCTAGTCGTGCCGCTCCTTTCTGCCGTAAGCAACTTCACGACTTCGCCAATCGTGTCGCTCCGATAGCGTAGGTACGAATGTTGAATACAGCAATAAGTTTAGCAAAATATAGCGATAAACGTAGACTCAAATGATATCAATGGCAATATTAATAGAGATACAATTTTTTGTAGCCAAAGTTGTAAATTTTGATAAAAAATCGCAAACATCAGAACAGTAAATTACAGAATGTATAAATAAATGGAAAACGGGGCAAAATGCATACGCCATAATATCAGGGATACAGATGTTAACGAAGATCATACACTAGTGTTGCTCCGATCGTCCGCACGCAACAACAAGAAAACTCCAGCCCTGTCGCTCAAACAGCATAGGTACGTATACAGACAATCATACAAATTAAGAATTAATTTTTCAAAGTAATGTCATAAACGTACACTCATCTAATTCAAAAAGCACTTTTATGAAGATATACAATTTCTAAAATTAAAAATTCAAACTTTTGAGGAAAAAAGCGTAAATATCATACGACTAAATTACGGTTTGTATAAATAAATGGTAAACTGCGAAGGAATGAATACGGCTCAATATTATGGTTAATGCAATTAACATAGGCCATCCAGTATGCACCTCCGATGAGGCCGTACGCAACAACAAGACTTCACCAGACGTGTCGCTCAAACAGCGTAGGTAGTTAACAGACAATCATATAATATAACAAAGAATTTGTTATCATATTGACATAAACGTACACACAAATAATTGCAAAGAATAATATACTAGGAAATGAAATTCTTCAGATAAAAAATTGGAAATTTTGAAGACAATTCAAAATATCATAACTGTAAATTGCAGTATGTAGAAATAAAGAGAAGACTGCGAAAGAATGCGTACGGTACAACATTATGGTTATGGAAATTAACGAAGAGCTTGCAGTATGCCGCTCGGATCTGCCGTACGCTACAATAAGACATCGACAGTCTTTTTTGTTCTGGCAGCGTTGGTACATGTACAGACAGACATATAAAATATCAAGAATTCAAACAGGGTAATGTCATAAACGTAAAATCAACTAATTCCAACGGCAACATTACTAAGAAACAATGTTTTAAAATAAAATTTGTGAATTTTGATAGAAATCGAAAATACCATGCGAGTAAATTACAGTATAATAAACAAATGGTCACCTGCGAAAGAATGCATACGGTGCAATATAATGATTGAAGAAATGATCCAAGATCATCCAGTATGTCCGTCCTATCTGCCGTACGCAACTACTAGACTTCGCCAGTTGTATCTCTCCGGCGGCGTAGGTATGTATACAGACAATTATTTAAAATAACAAGGCATTTAACGAAATATTGTCATAAACGTATACTCAACTATTTCCAAAGGCACTTTTACTAAGAAATACAATCTTTTCAACTAAGAATGGAAAATTTTAAAAGAAAGGTTAGGGAAATTAATGAAGATTGTACAGTAGTGTCGCTCCGATCTACCGAATGCCACTACATGGCCTCTCTAGCCGTGTCGCTGCGGAAACGTAGGTACGTAAACAGACAATCATACAAAATAACATCAGGCTTAACAAAATATTGTCATATACATAATCTCACATGATTCAAAAGACTCTTTTCGCAAGAAATTCAATTTGACTAATTGAAAGTTTGACAATTTAGAATGGAATTGAATATATTGTAACGGTAATTTACCGTATATAGAAATAAATAGAAAACAGAGAAAGAATGCTTGCGGTGCAATATTGAAGTTAATGAAATTAACAAAGACCGTACAGACGTGTAGCTCCGACTTACTGAACGCAACTACAAGGCCACTCTATTCGTGTCGCTCCATGAGCGTAGGATTTTATACAATCACACAATACAGCAACAAATTCAACAAAAAATTGTCATAATCGTAGACTTAACTAATACAAAAGACACTTTTACTATGAAATACAATTTTTTAAATTGAAAATTGGAAATTGTGAAAGAAACCGAAAATATCATTACAGTAAATTATCGTATGCGTAAATAAATCGAAACCTCGATGGAATGCATACGGTACAATATCAAGGTTAGAGAAATAAACGAAGATGATACAGTAGAGTCGGTCTGGTATACCGTACGCAACTACAAGACAACACCCACCGCGTCGTTCAGACAGCGTAGGAATGTTTAGAGACAATCATATAAAATAACATCAAGTTTAATAAGATACTGTCATATACGTAATCTCACCTGATTCAAAAGACACTTTCACTAAGGAATGAAATTTATTAAAGTAAAAATAGAAAGTTTCGAGGAAAATCGAAAATATCATAACAGTAAATTGCATTATATAGAAATACATTGAAAATTGCGAAAGAATGCATACGGGACAATAAAAGGGCTACAGAAATTAACCAAGATCATACAATATCCTCGGTCCGAATTACCGTACGCGACTACTCGCCCGCTCCAGGCGTGTCGCTGCTAAAGCGTAGGTACGTATAGACACAATCCTATAAAATGCCCAAGAATTAAACAGAACATTTTAATAAACGTACACTCTACTAATACGAATGTATGTTTCCTAAACGATACCATTTTTATAACTAAGAATTGGAAGTTTGGAGAAAAATCGAATGTACCGTTACAGTAAATTACAATATGTATAAATAAATGTATGACTAGGGAAAAAACCATATGGTACAAAATCAAGGTTCAAGAAATCAACTATGACCATCCATAGTGCTGCTCAGATATACCGTACGCAACTACAAGAAAATTTCAGACGGCACGCTCCAACAACCTAGTTGTGAATAGAGAGAATCACACGAAGGAACAACAAGTTTACGAAAATAAAGTCATGTACGATAACTCAACCCATTCGAAATACACGTTTCCACAGAATACAATTTTTGAATATAAAAATTGGAAATCATGAACAAAATCGAAAATTTATTACGAGTAAATTACAGTATGCAGAAATAAACAGAAAACAGCGAAAGAAATGTTTCGGTAAAATATCAGGCTTAAGGAAATATGCATGGAGCATAAAGTATTGCCGAACCCATCAACCGTACGCAACTACAAGACAACGCTAGTCGTGTACTGCCGAATGCGTAGGTAACTATACAGACAATTTTATAACATAACAATGAATTTGACATCATATTCTGATAAACGTGGACTCAGCTAGTACCAAAGGTACTTTTACCAAAGTATACAACTTTTTAAACTAAAAATGAAAATATTGATAGACACCGAAAATGTAATAACAGTAAATTAAAGTATGTATGAATATATGGAAAACTGGGGAAAAATGCATACGGAACAAAATCAAGGAACAAGAAATTAACAAAGACCATGCTGAAGTGCCGCTTCTCTATGCCGTGCGCAATTACAAGACCTCGCCAGTCTTGTCTCTCCGACAGCGTAGGTACGTATACAGACAATCCTATAAAATAACAATGAATTTAATAAAATAGCGTCATAAATGTACAATGAAAGAATTCCAACGGCACTCTCCCTAGGATACAATTTTTGAAATTAAAATTTGGAAATTTTTAAACCTAATCGTAAATGTCATAACATTAACTCGTTGACGCCGGCGCGGATATTCGGTTTCTGTTTCGTGCGGAGCGCTTCAACTAACGGTCCGTTCCATGGGGTGGCGCGGCACCAAATTATACTGTTCAATGCCTGCGCCCTAATTCCCACTAGCACGTTAGGAGGAAACTAACTTCCACCTTGACTCTTCGACGTTTCAAAGATTTATTTGCACACTTCGACGTTTCGAAGACTTTTTTACCGTTTTAATGGAAGTTTTATACTTTCTCCACAATTTTCCATGATGCGTTTTGAAAAATTGTGGAGGCGGCCAAACAGGGGAAATTGTCCCTTATTGGAGTTTTGGGACCAGGGATGTACCCTTGATCTTCGTATGATACATCTTGAGGGAGGAAAAGTCCTCTCACGCGAGGAGGTGGTGGCGAGAATCCTCTCCTACAAGGTGAAGTGCCTATACTTCTGGCATGTAATACATATAAATTACATGTAACCCAAGCGCGCTGACCGGAGAATTTTCCATTTATGAGGACACTCGATACTTCGGACCCGGCGCTAGGGAACGTCCACGAGTGTAGAGCTCGTGACTCTCCCACTGACCCATTGTCAGCCACGTTATCGGTGCCAGAGCCTAATTTCGGTCAAGCAGGGTTTTAGCTTCTCGTGTTTCGGACCACGAGAAGTTTAGAACAGAATTAATAGGACCCTTTCAAGCGCAAGAATTCTCTAGAAACACTGCGACAGATTGTCGTACACGACGAAAATAGATCTACGACGTGGTATAAGTTTTATGCGTAAATTATATGGAGTGCGAGCTGCAATTTCGTCGAAGCCCCGACTGACGATATCCAGCCGGCCTGGCAACTTTTAACATGCAAAGGGTCTTTGGGGCTTCGCACTAGAATTTTGTTTTCAGGATCGCCAAAGAAATTATATTGCCGGACAAAGTGGCCAAGCACCATTGTGCGATTTTCCAGAAAATTTCCCTTTCCCATGGCCGATAGCGGGCCTAGGGATGAGCTTGAGGTATGCGAACTTTGACCAGTCTCTGGGCCATCGGCGGCTCAATTAGATGTTTTGGACCACCCGCTTGTAATGAGGGAAATCAGAGATTTCTGAGGGAGCGATTACTACCCAGCTGACACTACTTATATAATGTGTAACCTAGTAACATTGAGAGTTTAGACAGCGTCACGAGGTTCACGGAGAGTATAGAGTTGACGGTAAGTGACGAAGAGTTTAGTTAGCGTGCGTTGTGTGTATTCTGGTTTGTGCGAAGATTTTATTAGGCGCGAGGCCAGTATAATTCTGAAAGTTTGCCGAGTACACATTCCTTCCAGTAAGTATAAAGATAGTAAAAATTTTCTTTCCTACAAAAAGGCGGATAACATTTTTCATTACTCATTTTTGCCCATCTAAACATTAGATCCAATGGATATGGAATTCAGAAATTCGACTGATGAATCTGTATCACGAGTCATGCGAAAGGGACTTTGAAATGGAATACCTTCATCATCATCGTCGGTTACGGCAACAGATAGGAATACCACGGAGGAAGAAGTTTCGTAGTCTGGTGTTGGGGATCAAAATGATGATGCGGAATGGCGGAAAATAGCAGAAAAATTTGCTTCAGAGGAAGAGTATTCAGGAGACGAAGAGCTACTGATCAAGGAGACGGACTGCGATGATCCTGTTGCATTATATAAATTATTCATCATGGACGAGATATTGGAGATCATCGTTGAAGAGACGAATAGATACGCTGTTCAGTGTATAGTGAATGCACCGTGTGGCAGGAGAAAACATCAACAAGCACAGAACCCCATCACAAAGAGTGAATTAAATACCTTCATTGATATCTTGCTTGTTATAGGTGTAGTGCAGGTACCTGAAATTCGATTATATTGGACCAAAAAAGCGATGTATGCGAATGCGCGTATAATAACAGCAATGAAGCGCGATCGATTCTTAGCTATGTTGAAGTACTAGCACATTTCTGGTAATGCTACGGCTAGAACCGAGGTTCGGTTACACAAAATCCGAAATGTAGTGGATAAAATACTTCGTGCGTTCCAAGATGCAGTAAAACCCAGGTAAAATATACTAATCGACGAAAGTGTGGTTCAGTGGAAAGGACGCCTTAGCGTTCGTCAATATATATCAGGTATGCGGCACAAGTACGGAATAAAACTGTACATACTCTGCCGTCCGGACGGATGTACATATAATGTGCATATTTATTCCGGTAAAAAAGGAACTAGAATTTTAACAGCACATTCTTATGATGTAATCATGACATTGATACGAGATTTATTATTCAAGGGCCGGATTTTATTTACCGTCAGCTTTTATACCTGTATTCCTTTAGCCGAAGATCTTCTGAGCAAAAAAATATATATTTTCTATACAGTCGAAATGAATAGAAAGTATCTACAGCCACCGGCAAAGCAGAAACAGAAACGGGGAGACATTATATCTCTTGATAATCGTAGCGGCGTGAGATTCTTAAAGTGGACAGACAAAAGACCCCTCTGTATGTTAACCACTTCAAGATCTCACAATTGCGCCATTTTTCGTGGCAAAGATGATAAATTAAAATCAGACACCGTTTCTTCTTACAATAGTGCGAAGAAGGGAGTTGATATATCAGATCAAATGTGTTCCTATTGTAAATGTTTACGGAAAACGGTAAAATGGTATAGAAAAGTTGTTATGGAGCTAATATTCGGGACCTGTTTAGTAAATGCATGGTACATCCACAAGCAGTGGGGAGCCGAGCGTTACCAAATATATAATTTAGAGAGAAAATTATTGACTATGAATTAAAGAGTATTGAGAATCCCTCTAGTGAAGAGCTAATAGGAAGTAGACGGAAAAAACATTCATTAATTTCACACCAAGGACACGCGAGGAAGGTGAGGAAAAGATGTGAAAAGTGCTACAAACGCTTAACAAAATTAACATGTACCCAGTACGCCACAAACAAATCAAAAACAGTAATGACCTTCTGTAGCAGTTGTTCGGATAAGCCGGGACTTTGTTTAAAATGTTTTAAAAAATTGCATCGGTAACATTATTCGTTATATTTTGTTATACTTAATGTATGAATTAAACTATAACTTATTTATTCTGTGTTAAATGTTTGATTACAAGGTAGAAATGTTAGTGTATTATGTGTACTGCCGCCCCACGGAACAATCTAGCATGGACCACCGGTGGTTCATGCCGCCGCAGGGAACAGACAAGCATCGGCCACCGGTGAGTCAGGCCAGAGTCAACTTGTTAAATTACAGTATGCATAACTATATGGTCGACTGGGAAGAAATCCAGACGGTACAATATCAGGGTTGGAGAAATTAACGAAGATAATACCGTAGTGAGGATCCTATGTACCAAACGCAACTGCAAGACCACTCCAGCAGATTCGCCTCGGATGCGCAGGTGCGCATACGGGAAATCGTATAAAATAACAATGAGTTTAACAGAAGAGTGTCAATCGCGTGCGTTCAAATAATTCCAATCACACTTTTACTAGAAAATACAATTTTTTAAAACAAAGAACGGAAAATTTTAAAGGAAATTAAAAACATCATAGCAGTAAATTACAGTATATATAAGTAAATGGAATACTGAAAAAAACGCATAAGTTACGAAGTCATGAATTCAACAAATTAACGGAGTCCATGGAGTAGTGGCGCTCCGGTCTACAGAAAGCAACGACAAGGCACACTTCAGTCGTGTCGCGCAGGGTAACGTAGTTGCGTATACGGACAATCATATAAAATAACAATAAGTTTAACAAAATAGTGCCATAAACGTACAATCAATTAATTCCAGAGGCACATTTCCTAAAAGATACATTTTTTTACAATGAAAATTGGAAATTTCAAGCAAATAGAAAATATCACAACAGTAGGTTACAGTATGTAGACATAAATAGAAAATTGCGAAATAATGCATACGATATAATATCAAGGTTACGGAAATGGACGTACATAATACAATAGTGTCGCTCCGATATACCGTACTCCACTGCTAGGCCATTGCAGCCCTATCGCTCAGAAACGGTGGGTACATATGCAGACAATTGTATAAAATAACAGTATCTTTAAGAAAATAATGTCTCAATCGCACACTCAACTAATTCCAAAGACACTGTTATTATGATAAACAATTTTTTTCAACAAAAGAATGCAAATTTCTTCCAAAATCGAAAATATCACACAGTAAATATCAGTATGCATAAATAAATTGGAAGGCTGGGAGAATGCATACGGTACAAAATCAAGGTTAAAGAAATTAACGAGGACCTTATAGTGGTGCCGCTCCTTTCTACCGAACGCAACTACAAGAAGACACCAGACGTGTCGCTCTGTCAGCGTAGGCACGTATACTGACAACCGCACAAAATAACATTAAGTTTATCAAAATAGTGTACTTACCGTACACTCAGTTAATTGCAATGTACGTTTCTTAGGAAATACATTTCTTTTCAAATTAAAAATTGTAAAGTTTTGAGAAAACTCGAAAATATCATACAGTAAATTACAGCATTTGTAGATAAATAGAAAACTGAGAAAGAATCCATGCAGTACAAAATAATGGTTCAAGCAATTATCGAAGACTATCCAGTAGTGCCTCTTCCATGTGCGGTACGTAATTACAAGACCTCGCCAGTCGTGTTGCTCCGGCAGCGTAGGTGCGTACACAGTCAATCATATAAAATAACAGTAAGTAACAAACATGTGACATGAACGTAAATTCAACTAATTACAAAGACACATTTATTAAGAAATGCAATTTCTTATAATAATAATTGAAAATTATCGAAGAAATCGGAGATATGGGAAGAGTAAATTGCAGCATGTATAAATAAATTGAAAACTGGTAAGAAATGCATTCGGCACCAATGCAGGGTTAAAGAAATTAACGAAAACCATCCAGCAGTGCTCCTCCGACATGCCGAAGGCAACTGCAATTCCTGCCCAGTCGTGTTGCTCCGGAGGCGTAGGTACGTATACAGACCCTCCTATAAAATAACAGTTAGTTTAACAAAATATTGTCTAACCGTACACGCCACTAATTCCAAAGACACTTTAGCTAAAAAATAAAATTTTTTGGTCTAAAAGTTGGAAATTTTGAATAAAATCGAATATATTATAATACCAAATTACAGTATGCATAAGCAAATGGATGACTGGGAAAAAATGAATACTATATCAAATCAAGGTAAAAGAAATTAACGAAGACGATCCAGTATGCCGATCGGATTTGCCGTACGCAACAACAAAACCACGCCTGTCGTGTCGCTCCGGCAACGTAGGTACGCATGCAGATAGGCATATAAAATATCAACAAATTTAACAAAATATTTCCATAAAGTTGGACTCGTCCAATTCCAAAGGCACTTTTACAGAAAACTACAATTTTTTATACCAAAGATTGGAAATTAAAAAAAAAAATATCACAACAGAAAAGGACAGTATATATAAGTGAACGGAAAACTGCGAAAGTATGCATACTGTACAATATGAAGGATAAAGAAATTGACGAATATCAAACAGTAACGTCGCTCCGATCTATTGCACTAAACAACAAGACGAATCCAGCCGTGTCTCTCCGGAAGCGTAGATACGCATACAGACGATCATATAAAGTAACAAAGAATTTAACAAAATATTGTCATAAACGTACACTTTTCCTAAGAAAACGAATTCCTTAAATTAAAAATTGGATATTTTGAAAATAATCAAAAAATCATAACAGTAAATTAGAGTATGTAGGAATAAGTAGAAAACTGTAAAGGAATGCATACAGTAGGATATAAAGGTTAATAAAATTAACAAGGACCATCCAGTAGTGCCGCTCCGTTTGCCGAAGCCAACTACAAGACATCGACAGTCGTATCGCTCTGACAGCGTAGGTACGTGAGAGATAATAATTTAAAATACCAATAGGTTTAATAAAATATTGCCATAAATGTACACTCAACTAATTCCAGAGACACTTTTATTAAGATATACAATTTTTTGAAACAAGAATTGAAAATTTAGGAAAAATTTGAAATATGTGAACATCAAATCACAGTAGGTATAAATGAAGGCAAAGCTGGGAAAAATTGCATACGGTACAAAATCATGGTTAATGAGTTATAAAAAACCATCCAGTAGCGCCGCTCCGTTTGCCGAAGTCAACTACTAGGCACAGACAGTCGTGTCGCTGCGACAGCGTTTGTACGTGTAGAGTAAATAATTTAAAATACCAATATAATTAACAAAATATTGCCACAAATGTACGCTCAATTAATTCCAGAGACACTTTTACTAAGAAACACAATTTTTTAAACTAAAAACTAAAAATTTCGACGAAAATCGCAAATATCATGACAGTTAGTAACAGCATGCATAAATATATGTAAGACTGGAAAGAAGTGCATGGGGTACAGTATCACGGTTACTGAAATTAACGATTATAATACACAAGTTTCGCTCAGTACTGCCGTACGCAATGACAAGACCTCGCCAGTCGTATTTTTCTGGCAGCGATGGTACGTATAGAGATAATATAAGATAAGATATCAATAGGTTTGACAGGGTAATGTCATAAACATACACTCAAAGAATTCAATCGACACTTCTCCTAAGAAATACAATTTTTGTAATTAAAAACTGGAAATTGTGAAAAATATCGGAAATATCATATCAATAAGTTAAAGTTCGTAGAAATAAATAGAAAACCTGGAAATAATTCTTCCGGTACAATATTATGGTCGAAGAAATTAAACAAGATCATCCAGTAGTGCCCCTCAGATCTGCCATACGCAACTACAAGACGTTTCCAGTCGTGTCGCTCCGGCAGCCCGAGTACGTAAACAGAAAATCACGTAGAATAACAATCATTTCAGCAGAATATTGCCATTAGCATACACACAACTAATTCCAAAGGCACTTTCGCTACTTTCACTAAGAAATACAATTTTTTAAACCAAGAATTAAAAATTTTCAAAGTATCGAATATGTGGTAACAGTAATTTACAGTAAGTAGAAGTATACAGAAAACTGCGTAAGAGTGCATACGTTACAATATGAAGATTAAAGAAATTAATGGCAGACCAAGTAGCAGTGCCGATCAGATCTACCGATCGGAAATACAAAACCACACCTGTCTTGTCGCTACGGAACCGTAGGTATGTCAACAGACAATCATATAAAGTAACAATAAGTTTAACACGCGTACAGACAATTAAATAATACGCCAACAAATTCTACAAAATAATGTGATAAGCGTACACTCATATAATTCCAACGACATTTTTAATAAGAAATACAATTTTCTAAACCAGAAATTGAAGATTTTAGAAAACATCGAAAATGACGTAACATTAAATTGCGTTATGTATAAATAAATAAAAAACTGGTAACGAATGCATATGGTACAATATTATGTTTAAAGAAATTAACGAAAGCCATTCTGGAGTGACTCTCTGATATTTCGTACGCAACATGGGAAGAGGACTATTGCGGTATCTGCGTGAACAATTATACCAAGGAAAACACAACGATGACTTCGAAACACCCAGAGTCGAAGATTTTTCCTTCAGCTGCAAGATTTACGAAAAAAAATTTGTTGTGACGAAGAATGGACTTTTGCCGAAGCAGCGTGAGCTGATAGATCCAAATAAACAGAAGGGTAACGTCGCAGAACCCAGAACCGGTTATTTTTTCTTGCGCTTAAAACTTCAGGAAAAAATTTGTTATAAAATTGGTCTTTTGCTGTATCAGTGTGAGCAATTAGACGAAGATAAATACGACGGTAGCGCCAATATGACCAAAATCGGTGATTTTTTCTCGTGCTGCCAACTTTACAAAAAAAGAACAATTCCTTCGTGGTGTGTAAATGGACTTCTGCGGTACCAGTGTAATCAGTTATGTATTACTAAACACGAATATAATACCGAAACACTCACAATTGGTGATTTGTTCGCGAGTTTCCAACCTTACCCACAAGAGAAATGAAAATTGTTCTCTGAATAGTGGCCTCCTCCGGTACAACCGAGAACAAATAGTTCGATATAAACACAACGATAGCTCCGAAAGACACAGAGTCGGTAATTATATCTCGAGCTGCCAACTTTACAGAGAAAAAATTATTTTTGCTTGAAAAATGAACTTTTGCTGTACCAGCGTGAACAATACATCGAAATAAACACGACGGATGCGCCGAAATACCAATAATCTATGATTTTTTCTCGACCAGCCCAATCTACAAAAAGAGATAAAAATTGTTGCTAGAACGATGTCCTTTTCCAGTGATACCGTGAAGAAACAGATCGTGATCATCTCGACGGAAACACCGAAACTCGCAGAAATGGTGAAATTTTCTAGAGCTGCCAACATTAGGAAAAGGAAGTGAAAATTTTTGCTTGAGGAATGGACTCCAGCGGTATCAGCGTGAGCAATTAGATCGAAATGAAGACGGCAGCAGCGCCGAAACACCCAGTGTCGGTAGTGTTTTCTCGGGCTGTCTACTGTACAAAAAAATTTTTTTTTCGTTGAAAAATGGACATTTACGGTTGGAACGAGAAACAAATGTTTGGGATAAAGAAGAGGGTAACGACGAAACAGCCAGATCGGCGGCTTTTTCTCAAGCTGCCAACTTCACTAAAAACATGAAAAGTATTTTTGGTTGAGAAATGGACTATTTCGTTAGCAGCGTGAACAATTAGATCGATAGAAGCACGACGGTAACGGCGAAACATGTAGGTCTGGTGATTTTTTCTCCAGCTGCCACGATTACACACAAAACGGATTAAAATGTTTCTTAGAAAAATGGACTTTCGCGGTATCAGCGCGAGCAGACAGACAGAGATAAACACGAAGGTAACGTCGACACACCCAGTATCGTTTGTTTCATCTCGAGCTTCTAAATTCACAAAGAAGAGAGAAAATTATTTTTGTTTGAAAAATGGACTTCCTCGGTATCAGCGTCAAAAAATAAATCGATATAAACACGACGTATGCTCCGAAACACCTGCAAAAGGTGACTTTTCATGGAGTGTCAATTTTGCAACAGAAAAAAAATGATAAGCTGGAGAAACGACTTTTGAGGTATCACCGTGAACAATTAAATCGAAACAAACGCGACTGTAACGCCTAAATGCACGGTATCGGTGATGTTGTAGCGGAGTGCCAGCTTTCCAAAATGGAGAAAAAAATTTGTTGTCAAAAAAGGACCTTGGCGGTGGCAGCGTGAAAGGTTAGATCAAAATAAGCATAACGGTAACGCCGAAACACCCCATATTGGAAATCTCTTCTCGATATGCCAACCCTCCGATAAGAAAGCAAAATTTTTGTTTGAAGAATAGCCTCATGTGGTATCACAGTGAACAATTTGATCGCGATGAACACTACGAGAACCCCGAAACACACAGAATAGATGATTTATTCTCGAGCTGCCAACTTTACATACAAAGAAACAAAAATTTTGATTCGAAAAATGGACTTTTGCGGTTTCAGCGGGAAGGAACACATCCAGAAATCTCTACGGAAGCGCCGAAACACGCAGAAACGCAGATTTATTCTCGAGCTGCCAAATTTACAAAGAAAAAAAAAACAAATAATAATTTTTGCTCGAAATATGGCCTTTTGCGGTATCAGCATGAACAGTTTGATCGAAATAAACACGACGGTAACGGATTAACACGCATATACGGCAATTTTGTAAGGAGCTGCCAACTTTACAAAAAGAATAATAATTATTGTATGAAAAATGGGCGTGTGCGGTATCAGTATAAATAATTACATCCAGATAATGACGATAATGCCGAAACACTCAAAATCGATGTCATCTTCTCGAGCAACCAACATTACAAAAACATAAAAATTTAGGTTTGAAAAATGGCCTTTTGCGGCGTCAGCGTGAACAATTGGATCGAATTAAAGACGACGGTAGCGTCGAAGCGCCCAGAATCGGTTATTTTTCTCGGGCACCCAACTTCACAAAGATGAAAAAAACATTCGTTTGTACAATGGTCCTTTTCAGCAATAGAGTGAGTAACTAGATCAAGATGAGAACACGACGGTAACGCTGAAACACCCATAATCGGCGATATCTTTGCGAACTGCTAACTTTACAAAGAAATATTTTTCGTCGAAAAATGAACCTTTGCTGTATCTGCCTGAATAAGCAAATCGAGATGACACGACGGTAGCGCCAAAATACGCAAAATCAGTGATTGTTTCTCATGCTGCCATGTTTGCACACAAGAAAGGAAGCCGGTTTATCTAAAAAGTGGAACTTTGCGGTGTCAGCGTGAGCATATAAACACGACGTGAACACTGCAACATCTAGAATCGGAGATTTTTCCTCGCGTTTCCAGGTTTGCAAAAAAATGAAAAAAATTTTTTTTGAAAAATGGCCTTTTGTGGTATCGCCTTAAACAATAAGATCGATATAAACTAGACGGGATCGCCGAAACACCCAGAAACGCGGCCTTTTTCTCGAGGTGCCGACATTAAGAAGGAAAAATTTTTGTTTGAAAAATGGACTATTGCGGTATCAGCGCGAACAATTACATCGAAATGTATACCGTGGTAACACAGAAACACACAGAATCGGTGAGTCTTTCTCCTGCTGCCGACTTTACAATAAGAAAAAATACTTTCGTCGAGAAATAGACTTTCTCTCTGTACGAGCGACCAACTGGATCGTCATTAACACGACGGTAACACCGAGACACGCAGAATCTGTGATTGTTTCACCAGCCGCCGAGATTACAAAATATGTATATATATGTATATATATATATATTTGTTTGAATAATGGACATTTGCAATACTGCGTGAACAATTAGATCGAAATACACTGCACGGTGGAGCCGAATCACCCAGAATCGGTGATTCATTCTTGAGGTGCCAACTTTAAAGATTAAAAATTTTTGTTAAAAAATGGACTTATGCGATATTATAGTGAGCAATTAGATCGAAGTAAAGTAGACGGTAGCGCCGGCACACTCAGAATCGGTGATTGTTTCTGGAGCGGCCAACATTACACACAAAAGGAAAACAAAAGCATTTGATTTAAAAATGGCCACTTGCGGTATCTTCGTGAACATTTAGATCGAGAGAAACACGACAGTAACGCTGAAGCACCCAGAATGGACCATTTTTTCTCAAGCTGACAACATTAGATAGTAAAGTAAAAATGTTTGTTTGGAAAATGGAAATTTGCCGTATCAGCGTGAAGTATTACACCGAGAAAAAAGCGACGAGAGCGGCGAACCAACCAGAGTCAGAGATTTTTGCACGAGCTGCCAACATTCCATAATGCGACAATAATTTATGTTTGAAATATGGACTTAAGCGGTAGCAGCGAGAGCAACTAGACGGCGATAAATACGACGGTAGCGCCGCACAACAGGGATCGGTGATTTCTTCGAGAGGTGGCAACTTGAAGAGAATAAATTTTCTTTATATGGGCTTCTGCGGCACCATCTTGAACAAATAGATCCAGATAAACACAACGGTAGCGCCGAAAGGCACAGAATCGTAGATTTGTCCACGAGTTGCCAACTACCTCAAAAGAAGAAAAAAAATTTGTTTCACATATGGTCCTTTGCGGTATCAGCGTGAGCGATTAGATCGAAATGAGCACTACGGTAGCGCCGAAACTCCCAGAATCGGTACATCTTTCGCGAGTTGCC
This sequence comes from Lasioglossum baleicum, assembly GCF_051020765.1. Classification (NCBI taxonomy): domain Eukaryota; kingdom Metazoa; phylum Arthropoda; class Insecta; order Hymenoptera; family Halictidae; genus Lasioglossum; species Lasioglossum baleicum. The sequence continues at coordinate 76,412 of NW_027469366.1, forward strand.
AACCTCGCAAAAATATATTCCTGTTTGAAGAATGGACTTTCTCTGTACCATCGGGAACAATTACGTCGAGAAAAACACGACAGTAACGCTGCAGGATCCAGAATTCATGACTATTCCTCGAGCTGCCAACCTTACAGCCAAAAAAACAATAATTCTTGATTGAAAAGTGGTCCTTTGCGGAACCTGCGTGAATAATTATATAGAGACAGAACAACAATTATATTGACGGTAAACCCCTCATTTTTCTATGCATACTGAAATTTACTGTTCTGATATTTTGGATTTTTTTTACACAATTTTATATTTCTAGTTTATAAAACTGTATTTCCTAGCAAAAGTGCCTTTGGAATTACTTGTGTGTACGATTATGGCATTATCTTGGTAAGAATATTGATATTTGATACTGCAGAAGCGACACGACTGGTGAGGAATTCTAGTAGTGTACGGACGGGCGGAGCGGCACCAGTAACTCGTCTTCGTTAATATCTGCTTTAATCATGATTTTGAACAGTATGCATGTTTTCGCATTCTACGATTTATTTCTACATACTGTAATTTACTATTATGATATTTTCGATCCTTTTCGCAGTTCGGAATTCTTTTCTTTCAAAAATTGTGTTTTATAGTAAAAGTGTCTTTGGAGTTAGTTGAGTATACGTGTATGACAGTATTTCGTTAAACATATTACTAAACCATTGACTTAGCCGTTCGACTCTCGGAACAGGTTGTATCGATCTTGAACAGTGTGCCCCTCTATTTTGATATTCATATATGAAATTATGGTTTTCGTCGCTAAAGTGTCTACTAATTTGTATCGGTGAACACCAAGCGAGACACTGCGTAAAGAGGGTTAGATTCTGGGAGTGTAAATTATTCGGGGATAGGAATGACTTTTTAAATATTGGTAATGTTCTCCTTCGGTTTGGCTCTCTACCTTAATATTTATACGGAGAATTAAGGTGTCTGTTGCCTATAATGTTCAGCGGACTTACTCCCGAAGTACATGGCCTCATTCTCGGCAGTACAAGATAAGTGAAGCTGCTGACTTAGCCGTGCAACTCACATAATAGGTGATAACTTTCACGATGGGTTTGATTATCCATTTTGCCATTCAGGCATGAAAATTCGGAGTCCTTCTGTTAAAATATCATCCCAATTGTTTCCGTCAACATTAAGCTAGACAACCGCTTCAGCGGGTTAGGTTCTCGGAGGGTAAGGCATTCGGTAAAGAAATTGACTTTGTATAAGTTGGCTACGTCCTTCAACAGTTTGACTCCCAGCTTTATTATTAGTAGCGTGTAGTAAAGTTTCTATTTCCAGTACAGTTTCGCGGATTTCCACACGGAATACCTGGTTTCTCTCTCGGAATCGCAGGATAGATGATCCTATTGACTATGATATGCGACACTCAAAGACGGTGGTAACGTTCTGGAACGGATCGACCCTCGATCGTCTTATTCATACACGAAATTAAGGTCCAATTTACTGTTATGACATTTTCGGGATTTTTCAAAATTATCAATCTGTAATTTAAAATAATTGTATTTTTCAAGAAAAGTGCCTTTAGTATTAGTTGAGCGTGCGTATATGACAATATATTGTTTAATTCTTTTTTATGTTATATGATTGTATGTGTACCTACCTACGCTGCCTAAGCGACACGACCATAGTGATCTTGAAATTGCGTACAGTATATGGAAGCGATTTGACTCTGTTCGTCACTATTTGTGCACCGGCGCAACGCAGCGATACGTCGGGAGTGGAGATGTAGCTACGTACGGTACATCGGAGCAGCACTACTGGATTGTCTTTGTTAATTTCTTCAACCTCAACATTGTAGCGTATTCATTTTTCCTATTTCCCTTCTTATTTCTTACGTACTGTAATTTATTCTTATGATATTTTCAGTTTTTCACAGAATTTCCTAATTTTAATATCTAAAATTGCACGTCTTTCGTAAATCGTCCTTGGAATTACTATATCTTTTGGATGACTATATCTTTCCAGAAAGATTTCGTTAGACTTGTTGTTATTGTACATGATCTTCTGTACACGTTCCTTCCTACGCTCCAGGTGGTTCGCAACTGGAGTTGACTTGCAGTTGCGCACGGTACAACGGAGCGACACCACTTTGTTCGTCACCGTATGTGCATCGGCTCAGGGGAGCTATGCGAACGGAGCGTCGTTGTAGTTGCGTACGGTACATCGGAGCGCACACTACTGGTTAGTGTTCCTTAATTTCGATAACCTTGATATTGTAACATATTCATTTTTCCAGCTTTCTATTTGTTTTTTCATATTGTAATTTATTGATCTGATATTTCCAATTTTTTACAACATTTTCTTTTTCTAATTTAAAAAATTATTTAGTAAAGGTGCCTTTTAGTAAAGGTGCCATTGAAATTCGCTGAGTGTACGTTTATGACAATATCTTGTTAAATTTTATGTTATCTTATGTGATTCTCTGTATACGTACCTTCACTTCCGGAGCGGCAAGACTGAAGTGGTCATGTAGTAGCGTTCGGTAGCTCGTAAGAAAATACGGAAAAAATTTAAACATCATAACAGTAAGTTACTTTGTGAAGAATTAAATTGTAAACTGTGACGGAATGCATACGGTACACAAACAAGGTTGATGAAGTTAATGAAGACCATGCAGTAGCGCCGCTTGTATCTACCATAAGCAACTACCGGGCTACGACAAAAAATCCAATATATCGGATGAATAAATTACAGTTTGCATAAATAAATAGAAAACTGGGGATAAACTGCGTACGGTATAAAATGAAGGTTAAAGAAACAAGCGAAGGCCATCCACTAATGCTCTTTGATATACCGTACACAACTACAGGGCCACTCCAGTGTGAAGTAATCTTGAAGAGATTGAAATATACTTTACTACCACGGATTGGAATTTAATATATGAGCTACGAACTGTGGAGATGCAAAGTCTGGCTGAGTCGATCTTTGCTGTTCTTTTATATGTTTACGGTTTTGTGGTAGTGATTTGTCCCTGGGGATGTTATTTACTTGCGTTGAGGCGTTATATGTCGTCCTGGACCTGCTGGTTTGTATTCCTAATGGTACTGGGTTGGTGATCGTAGTTTCGTTTTGATTTCAGAATAGGTTTATTCATCGGTTGTTGTGGTGGCATTTCTTTATGCAATTAAAGATACTAGTTTTGTTTAGCGCATAGGTTCCTCTTAATCCTATAGATACATGTCGTATTATTTGTAATGTGGTAATTCCGTGTGTTTATAGTGTTTTATTACGGTGCTCGAATTTCAGTTTCCCGATTTCGTCATTAAGTTGGACTAATGTGGATTCGGTATCTTTGTTGCTTATTTAAGTCCTTTGGGGCTGATTTTATTTTGTCTAATATGTATGAGACAATATCATTTGTTTCAATTCTTAGTCCTCTAATCCTTATGTCGTATTCTGTATCTGTCTATTTACTAATTCTCATGTGTTCATTTTTGAATGTAATGTCGCAGGTTACATTGGCCTTTATTATCGAGGGATGTTCTTATTCTTGACTGGTGTATTTAGTGTTACAAATTGTATCAATTTCAATTGGTTCGTCTGGTATTGCTACATAGCTATTGCTACCTCTTAAGGGTATGGAGCTGGTGTCTCCAATTTTAAATATAGCTAAATGACAGTGCTCAATTTGAGGTTTAAGGTTTATGATTTCGCTGTGGCAGTCGGTGCGAGAGTTCCGGTCATGTATCGGTTGTGTTTGTTTACGTATTGTGGTTCCAGCTTTGGTTTTACTTAATAAGAGATACTCGGTGTCAGTGTTCATAAATGCTATCCCTGATGCAATATATATCTGATGGCCCACTATGGGTGCCATGAATATGCCATTTCTTTACTAGGTATGGGATATACCAGCAATATGTCCCATTCCGTTTCTAAGACGAATGGTACAGAGATTTTAGAAAAGTGCTTATCCTTTAGGCTAAAGAGTGTCAAATCACAAATATCGTGTAAATATCGGAAATGTTCTGTCTTTGCGGAAATTGCCGGGTTGTATAAACTTGTGTTCCGACTGATTTTGCGTAGTATGTTAGAAACTCTTCGGGTCCTCGGATTTCTGGGATCCCTGTTTTCCTAGTATGATTACGTTTAATAGTTCGTCTAGTTGGAAGAGTAACGTTTGAATTGCTGTATCTAATTATAGTCTCATTTCTTTGAATACCCCATCAGATTCGGCCGATTGTTGCTGTTTAGTCAGACTATTGTAATTTATTTGGACTCTGTCTAGATTTTGTTAGTTTACCATTTTCTTAGTTAGGGTAGTTTGATTTGTTATCACAGTTTTTAATTTATTGTTGTCGTCTCACTATTTGACCATATTTTCGTTAATTTAGTTTAGATCATCTGATTCTAATGTTCCGAATAAGCCTTTTGATATGGACCCTATTATGTTTAATAATCATCTTTTGGATTTTACACGAGTCAACGTTTTTTAAGTGCCTGGTTAGTATCTGTAGAATTTTTATTTGCGATTGCATAATTTCGAATTCATCTATATATACGATTTTAGTTGAATTGTTCTTTAACATTTGTGCGTATTTTTCTATGGCAATAACTTGTTCGTATATATCGCTTGTGTCTATCCCTATTATAGTCTTAACGGTATTTCTATATAAGTATCCTTTCCCTATCTTTTCTTCCTACGAAAACTGTACTACTTCCTAGCGGGATTACATCGAGTTGCGCGGTAGCTATTCTGGCAATGAGTATCGTCTCCCTGGAAAATAAGGTTTCAATCTATTACCATGAATCCATTTCCCATTTAATTCATAATATGGTGTATATACTTTATCAATCCTGAATGGTCCTAACCATTCCACATCGAGTGTATGATTCTTGTGGTTGTTATGTACTAGTACGGAATCTCTTTCTTTACATACCAACTGTGGGCGAACAATTTTCCGTCTTTGATTGCGTTGGGATCTCTTTTTACATATCGTCAATGTTTCGCGAGCTTGATAAAGCTTCGAGTCCCATTCTTTTTTTTTAAAGGTTATTTCGCGAGAACAGGTGCGTCGTGGATTTTTGGAGATGGTGGATGGGAGGTTGGCCTGATGTCCGAAAGTGAGCTGAAATGGTGTGAATCCCGTGACGTTATGTGTCATTGTGTTATAGGTGAGACGAATAAAATTTAGTTGTTCGTCCCATTCTGTACCTGAGTCTTACTGTACTGTTTATACCATATCGGATATTACTGCTTGCCTTCTTTCGAGTGGACCATTTCCCTGCGGGTTGTATGATGTAACTTTGATGTGCGTGATTTTAAAAGCCTTCTCGCACTGATACATTAGGTTTGATCTGAAACCCTGTCCTCGGTCGGAATGGATTTTCTTGGGTGCGGAAAATATGTATATGTAATGATTTAATAATGCGTCACATATAGTTGTGGTTTGCTGAGTTTCAATTGGTAGTAACATAAGGTATTTTGGTCTGCTCGTCGTGTATTGATAGAATATATTGGTTTCATTTTTAGGTTTCTTGAGTGGTTCTAATGTGTCCATTGCTATCTTGTCGTTCTGTTGTAGGGGCGTGTCTGTTACGGAAGGGTCTTCATTAGGTCTTATCCTAGTTAATTTGGCTTCATGCTAGGCGATTCTACATGGAGATGTACATGCTTCTTAAAATCTGGTATACTGTGTTTCGTCCCTATCCTTTCATAGGTGTTCCTAATACCGTGATGTCGTTTCAAGTCGTGATTTTCTTCCAGTTGTTCCGTCATATTGTGTTCAGGGTAAGTCTGAATTGGTTCCAAAGCGAATGGTATTTCTTTCACGGTGTCGATTATGAAGATTAGGAATCTTTTTACTGTGTTCTTTTCTATTTCTGTGCAATTATTGTCAGCTATGATGCCTATTCCTTTGTTTTCGTTAGCTATTCGCTAGCTTACATAACAATTTTGATCTACTGTAGTAGTCTAATTCGGTTTAATTGATTAGTTTTCCGTTTAGTTGCCATCTTTAATACCTTGCGTAACGCCGCTCTGTCTTTTTCCTATTCTACAAATTTATGGTCAAGTTTGTCTTCGTTAGTGGTTACATGTATTGTCGATAGTGTGTCGTCTGCTATACTGTCCAGTCCCTTAGTGTGTATGATTTGGTATTCGTATTCCTCAAGTCTTAGTCTCCATATTATCAGTCGGGACGAGGGGTCGTTGTAGTCCTGAAGCCACTTTAATGCTTTATGGCATGATTTGATGACGAATTTTCTTTCATCAAACATTGCCTGAGTCTCTTAATGTAGCATGTAACTCTTCTTCCGTAATGGAGTAATTCTTTTCCGGTATGATCAGAGTTCGGGATATGTAACAACTTGGGTGACAAAATGGCGTCTTGTGACAGAATGGCCCCTATATCTTCATTGCTGACCTCTGCTGTCAGGGTAAATGGCTTGGTAAAATCGGGGAATCTGAGTACCGGTGAGGAGCATGGTTTTTTTTTTAATGTGTCAAGTGCGCCTTGCGTTTTGTCTGTTCTGTGAAAGTGTATGTCCTTCTCTGTTAGATCCATTACAAGTTTAGCTATTTTAGAAATGTTCCTTATTAATTTACGGTAATAGCCTGCTAGCCCTATGCATGATTTTACGTCCGTTGGGTTTCGCAGTTGCCTAAAATCTTTGAGGGCTGCAAGCTTTTTCTATATTGTTTCATTCCTTCCGAAGTAACAATATGTCCTAGACATTCTAGTTCCGGTTTTAAAATTCACATTTGTTTGGCTCTATTTCTAATCCTAATTCTCGTAATCCTTGTATAACAATTGTCATACTATGATTGTGCTCTTCCATAGACTGTCCAAATATGATGATGTCATCTAAGTAAACGAAACAATATTTATTAGTGAGCCCTCTTAGTACCGCTTCCAGCATGTGCTGGAACGTGGCCGGACAGTGGTAGAGTCCTAACGGCATTCTGTTATACTGATAGTGTACTTGAGTGTCGAGAAAGCTGTATATTTTCTTTGAATTGTCGTCCATTGCTATCTGATGGCGTCCTGGCTAGATGTCTAACGCGGAAAGGGATTTTTCGTTGCCTAATAGTGCTAGTATGTCGTCAATGTCTGGTAGCGGGTAGACATCTTGGTCCGTTATTTCGTTCAATTTTCTGAAGTCTATCACGATTCACAATTTTTCTCCGCCCGATGCGTTTAATTTCTCTGCGATTGCAAATACTGCATATTTGTAAGGAAAATCGGATGGTTCTATTACCTTTCTCTGTAGCATTTCAGTGATTTGCCTTTATATCCCCTGTTTATGGCATTCGGATGATCTGCATGATTTGGCGCTTATGATTTTATTCTCTTTCAATGTTATGGATCGTTTAGCTAGGATGGTGCAAGGAGGGGAGTCGCGAACCGAATTGAATACATCTAGGTAGTATAGCAATATTTCTTCAATAGGTTCTCGGTGACTTCGTTCTGTGCGTGATAGTTTGACCAAACTTTTACATGTGGGTAGTTGATAATAAGTCCTTCTGTTTTCGATCCTATTTGATATTTGAATTGAGGACTCACCACCATTGATAAAGTATATTTGCGTTGGTCTGCCATCCGGGTATACTATCTCAGAATATGCCGGACCAGGTTATACGCTGTTTCCCTGTCGTAACAGAAGAACGTTGTAATCGAGTTATAATTTATCATTGGCAAGTTCAAGTTTGAATTTCGATAGTGCTGGCAGTCTCAATATGCTGTCGTCGACTAGCGCAAAGTCATTTTCTACTAGAATGAATTCGATTATTTTGGCAAAGAGTTTTAGAAATGCGTGTTCTGTAGCACTGAATGTCGAATTCCCCATAGTAAATATCGTTTCTCTCGTAATTATTGGTTGGCGTATGTTTCTTCGCTTAAGGATGTTAATTCCAGCTCCGCTATCCACGAGGAATTTGTATTGTCGCCCACCGGATCGTAGAAGTATTGAGGGAAGTTCTGCTGTTGTGGCGTTGATTCTAACTGCTGATCTATTGTGCCTCCCTCATTTTCTTCCATTGATTGCCCGATCTCATTGCACTTGAAGCACATCATTTCTCCTCTTTGTGCGAGGGGCAGTTGCTCCGTGTACCTGAAGGTTCTAACAGTTGGGCTGTGTGCGAGTGTCGTCACGCTTGTGTCCAGTCGTGTCTCTATCCCTCTTGGTCTTGTTGCGCTGGAGTTGGCTACTCATGGTCGGCTGCGTCTATCTTTCCTGAAATATCTTGTGATATTCATGGCCTCCTTTTCTGCTTCTAGTATATTATATGGAGGATTGGCAACAAGTATCCGTCCGATTTCAGTGTTTAGTCTTCGTACGAAGTCAGTGACTGAGTTCCGCAGTACCCTGCCATTCATCGCTCTTCGAGTTAGTTCGTCTGATTATTCGTAAGTGACACTGTATTATTGTTAATAAAAGCGCAGCGGAACCTGATCACGTAGCTCTGAGTAGTTTCATCGTTACGTTATCGTATTCGCCGTAGCTGATCTTGTTGTTCTCGAACTGAAGCTTGCGTTGCTACGTTGCGCCTTTAATGCGTCATGCAGGTGATTATGCGGATTAATGGGTATATTCGGGATGTCATTGAAGCTTTCCATACTAGCTTTTCTATCTTTATCATTCTTAATAGTAATAGTTGCTTACTACACATCGCTCTCATCTCTCTGACTTTGTGTACAAAATCCTCAACTCCTATGTCGTATTCGTATTTAACTGTGGGATGCATAATATCGCATCGCGGGCTCATAAGCTTGGTATTTGGCGGTCTTTCTATTTCTAGGTCTTGATATACGGGAGGCGATGGGATAGGTGTCTCGCTACAAGCGGTAGCGGTAGTTTCGTTCCTGGTCATAAATGAAGCGATGTCCGTTATTTCTTCTTTGGACTCATCGTCCCAGAAATTCTATTTCGGAGGCTCTCCTTTTGTTTTCATTGACAGCTACTCTTTGCGTTTCTACTATGCGTCACGTTAGAAGGACGATTTGCTTAGTAAATTGGTCCACTTGTGTTGTAATTATCTCGTTCTGCTTCTGCATTGCGTCTAGCATGGCGGCCATGGAGGTATCCATACTTGCATTAAGAATATGCGTGACTTCTGGTTAATCTTCCAGTGGCGTAGATATTTTAGTTGAGTCTAGCGATTCCGAGCTGTTCGAGCTTCATGTACACGAGAAATAAGATTTCCGTTCATGGTAATAGGTAAATGGGTCCAGGCTAGTAGGTTACCGTAGTTAGCACTGGGTTGAATCCATTTCTCGCTTTCCCTATGGTAGATGCGTAGATTCCCTCGTGTCCTTCGGTCGATTGGTCCTTCGATCTTCAGCACTGCACATATGCCGCAACCGCGACTCCGTTTGTGCCTAAGTGAATGGATACTAGCTGGATCGCCAAAATGTGAAGTAAGTTTGTAAAGTTGGAAATGGACTTTATTACAGAGTGTGTTTATATAACGATTGTATTTCTTACAGAAGCGTCTTTGGAATTTGTTGAGTGTACGCTTATGACAATATTTTGTTAATCTCATTTTTATTTTGTATGATTGTCTGCATATGTATATAAGCTTCAAGGGCGAGACGCCTGGAGTGGTCTTGTAGTTGCCTGTACCAAGCAACACCACTGGATGGTCGTCCTGAATTTCTTTTACCAGGATTTCGTACCGTATTCATGTTTTCCCAGTCTCCCATTTATATGTTTATACTGTAATTTACTGTTACGATATTTTCGATTTTTTTTACAAAATTTCCATTTCTTTAGTTTAAAAAACTATATTTCTTAGCAAAAGTGCCTTCAGAATAATTCGAGTGTTTTTTTATGGCAATATAATGTTGAAAATATTGTTCTCTTATTTCATTATCTGTATACGTACCTACGCTACAGGAGCGACACGACTGGCGAAGTCTTGCAGTTGGATACAGCATGGCGGACTGGCACTACTAGCTAGTCTTCGTTAATTTGTGGTATGACCATGATTTTGAACCGTGTGCCTTCATTCGCAGTTTTCTATTAATTTCAACATACTGCAATTTACTGTTATGTTGATTTCGGTTTCTTTCAGGATTTTCTGTTTTTAATTTAAAGAACTGTATTTCTTAGTAAAGGAGTCTTTTTAACTAGTCGAGATTATTTTTATGACAATATTTTGTTACCGCTGTTGTTATTTTAAATGAGTGTCTATATACGTGCGTCCTCCGTCGGAGCGATACCACTGGTGAAGTTTTCTTGTTGCGTAGGGCTAAACAGAACGCAGAAGGACTGGATGGTCTTTGTTCATTTCTTTAACCTCAATATTGAACCGCATGTACTGTTTCGCAGTTTTATACTAATTTCAACAAACTGTAATTTACTGTTATGATATTTTCCATTTCTTTCACAATTTTCGGATTTTAGTTTAAGAAACTATATTTCTTACCAAAAATGTCCTTGGAATCAGTCGAGTGAACGTTCATGGCAATATATTGTTAAATAAATTGTTATTTTGTATGATTACCCGCATACGCACCCACCTTGCCGGAGCTTTGCGTCTGGCGAGGTCTTTTAGTTGCGTATGGCAGGGCGGAGTGGCACTACTGGGTGGTCTTCGATAATTTCTTTAACCATGATATTGTACCGTATGCATTTAATCCCAGTTTCTCATTTATTTATACATACTGTAATTTACAGTCATGACGTTTTCGATTTTTTTTCAAATTTTCCAATTTTTAGTTACAAAAACTGTATTTCTTAATAAAAGTATCTTTTGAATTAGTTGCTGTTACGTTTACGGCAATACTTTGTTGTGCTGGTTGTTCTTTTACATGACACTCTGTATACGTACCCACGTTGCCGCAGCGACACAATTGGTGATGACTTGCAGTTGCATACACAGATCGCTGCGGTATTACGCGATGGCTTTCGTTAATTTCATTAAGCTTCAGTATGTAACGTATGCATGTTTTCCAGTCTCCTATTTATTGATACATACTGCAATTAGCTGGTGTGATACTTTCCGTTTTTTTCAAAATTTCAAATTTTTAATATCAGAAATTTGCTTTTGTGGAAAAGTGGCTTCGCAATTAGGTGTGTGTACGTTAATGACAATACTTTGTTGAATTTGATGTTGTTCTATATGAGTGTCTGTACGGTCACATACGCAGCTGGCGCGACGCGACTGGTGTGGACTTGCAGTTATCTAAGTTATATCGAAGCGACGCGACTGTGGTAGTCACCGTATGCGTATCGGCGCTCCGAATCGATACGAACAGAGTGACGTTGTAGTTGCGTACGGAAGATAAGAGCGGCACGATTGGATCTTCTTCATTAATATCTTTAACCTTGATATAGTTCCGTATGCATGTGTTCCCGGTCTCCTACTTATTTACCCATACTGTAATTTACTGTTACAATGTGCTTAATTTTTACAAAACTTCGAATTTTTAATTTCAAACACTGTATTCCTTCGGAAAACTGTCATTGGATTTTGTTGAGTGTACTTTTATGACAATATTTCGTTAAATATGTTGTTACCGTAGATGAAGGTTTGTATACGTTCCAACGCTGCCGGAGCGACACGACTATAGTGGTCGTGAAATTGCGTACAGTATATCGGAGTGTCCTGACTCTGTTCGATACTGTATGTGCACCGGATCAACGCAGCGACAGGTCGGGAGTACTGATGCAGCTGCGTACGCTATATCGTAGCAGCACTACTGGATTTTCGTTGTTAATTTCTTCAACCTTTACATTGTTGCGTATGTATTTTTCCTATTTTCCTATTTACTTCTACGTACTTTAATATATTTCTATGATATTTTCAATTTTTTACAAAATTTCCAATTTTTAATTTTCTAGATTGTACATTTCAGTAAAAGTGTAATCGGAATGAACGGAGTGTACGTTTAAGACAATATCATCTTAAATTTGTTGTAACTTTGTGTGATTGTCAGTTTGATCAAGATTGATTAAGAATTATTATTTTTTGTGTCCGCAAAGATGGCAGCACGAGAAAGAATCAGTGATTCTGCGTGTTTCGGTGATTCTGACGTGATTTCACCATCTGTGCGTTCAGGCTGAAACCGCAAAACCGTATTTTTGAAATCATAGTTATTATTTCTTTGTATGTAAATTTGGAAGCTCGAGAAAAAATCACCGATTCCGTGTGTTTCGCCGCTAACGTCGTCTTTATATCGATCTGTTTCTTCACGCAGAGACCACAAAAGGTTATATTTCGAACAAAAAGGTTTTTTTTCTTGGCAGAGTTAGAAGTTCGAGGAAACATCACCTATTCTGGGTATTCCGGGGATACGTTCGCGTTTTTCTCGATCTAGCTGTACACGCTGATACCACAAAAGACCATCTCTGAAGCAAAAATTATTTCCTTCCTTTTTGGAAAGTTGTCACCTCGAAAAGAATTCTGGATTGTGCGTGTCTCGGCGTTTCGGTCGTGCTTATCTTGATTTAATTGCATACGCTGATACTGCAAGTGTTCATTTTTCAACCAAAAATATTTATTTCTTTTTGTAAAGTTGGCAGCACGAGGTAGTATTCCCGATTCTGGGTATTTCGGCGCTACGGTCGTGTTTACTTCGGTCTGATTGTTGACGCTAATACCGCAAAAGGACATTTTTCAAAGAGAAACTTTTTCCTTGTTTCTTGTGAAGTTGAAAGCTCGAGAAAATTCCACGTATCTGGTAGTTTCGGCATTACAGTCGTGTTTATCTCAATCAAGGTTTTCACGCAGATACTGCGAAAGTCCATTTTTCAAACAAAAGAGATTTATCTTGGTAAAGATGGCAGCTCGAGAGAAAATCACCTATTCTGTGTGTTTCGGCACTACCGTCGTGTTAATGTAGATCTAGTTAGTTACTGTGATACCGCAAAAGTCCATTTTTCGACCAAAAATTGTTTTTCCTTGTGATGCTGGTAGCTCGAGGAAGAATCTCCGATTCTGCGTGTTTCTCCGATACTGCCATGCTTATCTCGATCTAGTTGTTCACGAAGATTCCGCAAAAGACCATTTCTATGACCGAAAACAGTTTTATGTTAAGTCGGTAGCTCGCGAAAGAATCACCGATTCATGGTGTTTTCGCACTACCGTCGTGTTTATAGCGACCTTATGCCCACGATGATACCGCAAAAGTCCATTTTCAAACAAAAATTTGTTTCTTTGTTTATCTAAAGCTGGCTGCCCGAGGAAAAATCACCGATTCTGGGTGTTTTGGCGCTAATGTTGCTTTTATCTCGACCTGTTTATTCACACAGCTACCGCAAACATCCATTTCTCAGCCAAACAAATTTTTGTCTTTGTAATGTCGGTAGTTCGCGATGAAATAACCGATTCTGCGGGTTTCAGCGTTACCGTACAGCTTATCTCGATCAGTTTGTTCACGATGCTAGCGCAAAAGTACATTTTCCAAGCAAAAATTTGTATGTTTGTGTGTGTGTGTGTGTGTGTGTGTGTGTGTGTGTGTGTGTGTGTGTGTGTGTGTGTGTGTGTGTGTGTGTGTGTGTGTGTGTGTGTGTGTGTGTAATGTTGGCATCTCGAGAAATAGTCTGCAATTTTGGGTGTTTCTGTGCTACCGTCTTGTTGACCTCTAGCTGTTTGTTCACGCTGCTACCCCAATCGTCCATTTTTCTACCTAAAATATATATTCTTCCCTTCTGGAAGATTTGTAGCTCGAGATAATATTACCGATTCTGCCTGTTTCGGAGTAACCCTTTTGTCTATCTCTCTATAATTGTTCACGCAGATACAGCTAAAGTCCATTTTTCCAAAAATTATTTTCTTGCTGTTTATGAAGTTGGCAGTACGTGAAGAATCCACCACTCTGGATGTCTCGGCGTTTGCTTCGTGTTAATTGCGACCTAATTGTTCATGCTGACGCATCAAGAGTCTGTTTCTTAAACGAAAAATTTTTTTCCGACAGGTTGGCAGCTCCAGAAAAAATTACCGGTTTGGTGACTTTCAGAGCTACTGTCGTGATTATTTCGACCTGGGTGTTCACGCTGATATCATAAAAGTACATTCTTCAAGCAAAAATGTTTTCCTGTTTGTTGCGAAGTAGGCAGTTCGAGAAAAAGCCACCGATCAGACTGTTTCCACGTTACCGTCGTGTTTGTTCCTACGTAATTGTTAACCCTGGTAACGCAGTAATCCGTTTTCTTCAACGAAATCTTTTTTATAAAGTTCGCCCCTCGAGTAGAAATCACCAATTTTGGCTCTATCCGCCCTACCGGTCTGTATATCTCCTCCTAGTTGTTTACGCAGATACCGCAAAAGGCCGTTATTCGAACAGAAAATGTTTTTTTTCTATAGTTGGCAGCTGGAGAAAACATCACCGATGCTGGTGTTTCAGCGCTGCCGTCGTGTTTAGATCAAATCTGTTTGATCACGCTGCCACACCATAAGTCCATTTTTCAACCAAAAATATTTATTTGTAATGTTGGCATCTCCCGACGAAATGACGGATTCTCGGTGTTTCGGCGTTACTGTCGTGTTTATCTCGACCTAATTGCTCAAGTTGATACCGCAAAATTTCTTTTCCCAATAAACAATTTTTTCTATTACGTACAGATGGCAACGTGAAAAAGAATCACCGGTTCAGGATGATTCGGCGATACCGTTGCGTGTATCTTTATCTAATTGTTCACGCGGATACCGCAAAAGATCATTTTCCGAGCAGAAACATTTTATTTTAAAGATTGTGGCTAGTGAGGAAATCACCGATTGTAGGTGTTTCGACGTAACCGAAACTAACTGGACAAGCTGCTACGGCAAGAATCCAATTTTTGAGCAAAAATGCTTTGCTCCTTAAGCTTCGCACCTCGAGGAAAAATCACCGATTCTGTGGGATTCGGCGGTTCCGTCGTCTTTATTTCGATGCAAGTTGTTCAAGCTGATACCGCGAAAGATCATGGTTCTATAAAAAAAATTTTCATTTCAATTTGGCGTCTCGAGAAAGAATCACTGATTCCGGGTGTTTCGGCGTACCCGTCGTCTTTATATAGATCTAATTGCTCACGCTGATACTGAAAAAGTCTATTTTTCAATCAACCTTTTTTTTCCTTTGTCAAGTTATCTGCACCAGAAAAAAATCATCAACTGTGAGCGTTCCGGCGTTACCGTCGTGTTTATATCGACCTAGTTGCTCTGGCAGATATCACAAGAGTCCATCTTTCAAGCTAAAATTTTAATTTTTTTTTCTTTTTCTTCTTTGTTGTAATGTTGGCAGCTCCAGAAAAATCTGTGTGTTTGACGTTACGGTTGTGTGTGTCTCTATCTAATTGTTCACGTAGACGCCGCAGAAGACCATTTTCCACAAAGTAATTTTTACCTTCTAAGTGTGTACAGTTGGCAGCTATAGAAAAAGTCACTGATTCTGCATGTTTCGCCGTTACCGTGGAGATTTCTTGATCCGTTTGTTCACGTTGTGACCCCAGAAGTCCATTTTTCAAGCAAAGATATATATCCTTTTCTTGGGAAATCAGCAGCTCGAGAAAAAGTTAACGTCTCTGCTTGATTCGGAGAAACTGTTTTGTTTATCTCGATGTAATTGATCACGCTGATACTGCAAAAGTCCATTCTTCCAACAAAATTTCTTCCTATTTCTAGTTGCCACCTCCAGAAAAATCACCGTTTCCGGGGGGTTTCGGCACTACCGTTGTGCTTCTCTCCATCTATTTTATCCCGCTGTTTCCTCAAAAGAACAATCATGAATCAAAACTTTTTGTTTATTTTTCTTTTTGTCTAAAGTTACAGCTAGAGAAGAAATTACCGGTTCTGCATGTTTCGGTGTTACCCACGTTTTTACCTCAATCTGTTTGTTCGCACTGCTACCGCAAAAGTACGTTTTTCAACCAAAACAATTCTTCTTTTTCTTTGTAATGCTAGCAGGTCGAGAAAAATCACCGGTTCTGGGTGCTTCGGCGCTACAGTCGTGTTTACCTCACTCTGTTTGATTGCGCAGATTCCTCAAGGGACCCTTTTTCAAACAAAATTTTTTTTTATTTTGAAGAAGGCACATCGAGAGAAAATCCCCGATTTTGGTTGTTTTGGTGTTTATTTCAATCCGTGTTTATTTCAATCTAGTTGCTCACGCTGGTACCATAAAGCCCATTTTTAGATCAAATATTTTGTTTTCTAAATTTGGCACATCGAGGACAAATCACTACATGCTTCTTTTGGAAAGTTGACAGCTCTAGAAGGAATCACCGATTCCGGGTCTTTCGGCGTTACCATCGAGTTTATATCGGGCTAATTGCTCACGCTGATGCCGCAAAAGTCCAATTTTCAAACAATAATTTTTTTCTTTTCTTTGTGAACATAGCAACTTGAAAGAATCATCAATTGAGGGTGTTTCGGCGTTATAGTCATGTTTATCTCGATCTAAGTAATCTTGGTCATAGTGAAAACGACCATTTTTCAAGCAGAATCTATTTCTCTTTTTTGGAAGGATGGCACCTCGAGAAAGAGTCACCGATTCTGGGAATTTCGGTGCCACTGTTGTTCTTACTTCGAAACAGTTATTGCAATCTGATGTCGCAGAAGCCCATTTTTAAACGAAGCTTTTTATTTCCCTTTTTGTGTTAAGTTGGCACCATGTAGAAACATGTACAAACTCACCGATTCTGAGTCCTTTGGAGCTTCCGTCGTGTTTATATGGATCTAATTGCTTTCAATCTTACCGCAAAATTCCTTTTATCAAACAAACTTTTTATCTGTAAAATTGGCAGCTGCAGGAAAATTAACTAATTCTGGGTGTTTCGGTATTACTCTCGCTTTTTTCTCGATCCAATTGCTCACGGTGATATCACAAAAGACTGTTATTCAAAGAAACATAATTTGGCCTTT
Organism: Lasioglossum baleicum; assembly: GCF_051020765.1. NCBI lineage: Eukaryota > Metazoa > Arthropoda > Insecta > Hymenoptera > Halictidae > Lasioglossum > Lasioglossum baleicum. The sequence continues at coordinate 93,237 of NW_027469366.1, forward strand.
TTTTTGGAAATATGGCAGCCCGAGAAGAAATGAACGATTCTGGATGTTTCGACGTAACCGTCCCGCTTATCTAGATTTAATTCTTCACCGTGATGCCACCACTGGAAAGTTGGCAGCTGTGGAAGAATTACATATTTTGGTGGTTTCGGCGTTGCCGTCGAGTTCCAGTTGATTTGATTGTTCACGCTGATACCGCAAAAGACTATTTATCGACCAAAAATTTTTAGTTTTTTGTATGTAAATTGGGCAGCTCGTAGAAATTACCGATTCTGGGTATTTCAGCGATGCCCTCGTGGTTTCGCGATGTATTTGATCACGTTGCTACTGCAAAAGACCACTTTTCAAACAAAAATTCTTACTTTTCTTTTTATAAAAGTAGGCAGCTCGATAAAAGATATCCTGTTCTGTGTGTTTTGGGTCTATCGTCGAAATCATTTTGATCTAATTGCTGACGCTGAGGTCGCAAAGGGCCATTTTTCGCAGAAAAATATTCTTCTCCTTGTTGGAATTTGGCTGCTCGAGTAAAAATATCCAATTGTGGGTGTTTCGGCGAATACTGTCGTGCTCTTCTCGATCAACATGTTCGCGATGATACCGCAAATGTCCATTTTCCGGGCAAACATTTTTTTCTGTGAAGTTGGCTGCTGTAGACTGAGTCCCCAATTCTTGTGATTCGGCGTTACCGTCTTGTTTACATCAATCTAACTCTTCACGTTGCTACCGCAAAAGTCGACTTGGCAACCAAAAATATGATTTTTATGTAAATTTGGCAGCTCAGGAATATATGGCCGTTTCTGGGTGTTGTGGTGCCACCGTTTGTGCCTATGTCGACTTGTTCTTTCACCCAGATACCCCAAAAGGCCATTTTTCGAACAAAAACCTTTCTCTCCTTTCTGTGTAAAGCAGGCAGCACCTGAAAAGATTACCGATTCTACGTGTTTCTCTGTCGTGTTTAGCTGCATTGGGTTGTCCACGCTGCTACACTCAACTAATTCAAAAGACAATGTTGCTTAAGAATTTAATTTTTTAACGTAAAAATTGAAAGTTTTGAAGAAATCGGAAACATCATTGTCGTAAATTAGAGCTTGTATTAATAAGCAGAAAACGCGGGAAAAATGCTCACAGCATAAAATCACGGTTAATGAAATTAACGATGACTATCCTGTAGTCCCTATCCACCCCGCCGTACGCCAATGCAGGGCCTCGCAAGTCGTGTCCTTCAGGCAGCGTGGGTATGTGTGCAGACAATCATATAAAATAACAATAAATTTGTCATAATATTGTCATAAACGTACACTAGACTAATTAAGAAAACACTTTTAATAAGAAATACAATTTTTTGAAACTAAAAATTGATAATTATGAACAATATGGAAAAACCTTAACAGTAAATTACAGTATGTATAAATGAATGGCAAACTTGGAAAAAATGCATACGGTAGAATATTATGATAATAGAAATTGACCACGACCATACAGTATGCGGCTTCTTGAAGGGAAGCACGTTCTTCTAATTCCAAAGGCACGTATCCTAAAAGATACATTTTTAAAAAATTAGAAACTTGATATTATTCAGAAAATCGAAAATATCATATACACTAAATTACAGTACGTAGAACTGAATAGAAAGCTGCGAAATAATGCTTACTGTACAATATAATGGTTAAAGAATTTAATCAAGAACAATACAGTATGCGGCTCCGATCTGCCGTACGCAACTACAAGACCACTCCAGTCGTGTCGCTCCGGAAGCATAGGTACGTGTTCAGACAATCATGTAATACAACAACAAAGTCAACAAAATATTGCCTTCACAGTACAAGCATGTAATTCCAAAGACACCTTTCCCAATTAATTGAATTATTGAAATTAAAAGTTAGATATTATGAAGAAAATCGGAAGTATCAAAGTACTAAACTACGGTATGTATAAGTAAAGGGAACACTGGGGAAAAATGCATTCGGCACAAAATCAAGGTTATAGAAATAAACGACGACAATCCAGTAGCACCGGTTCCATCTGCAGTACGCAGCTACAAGTTCACTTCAGCCCTGTCGCTATGGATGCGTAAGTATGTATACAGAAGATCATATAAAATAAAAATATCATTATCAAAATATCATCATATGCGTACACTCATCAAATTTCAAAGACTCTTTTACAGAAAAATTGAAAATTTCGAAGAACAAAAGTAAAACAACAGTAAATTGCAGTATTTATAAATAAATATAAAACTGCGACTGAATGCATACGATACAAAATCATGGTTATGGAATTAACTGCAACCACACACAATGCCGCTCCGATCTGCCGACCGCAACTACAAGACGACTCGAGCAGTGTCGCTCCGGCGGCGTAGGTACGTATAGAGGCAATCATATAAAATAACAAATAATTTATCAAAATATTGTCACTGGCGTACACACAACTAATTCCAGAGACACTTTATCGAAGCAATACAATTTTTTAAATTGAGAATTGAAAATTGTGTAAGGGATGCGTAATATCGTAACAAGAAAGAACATTGTGTATAAATAAATAGAAAACTGGGAAAAAAGCATTCGGTACATAATTAAGGTAACAAAAATTAAAGAAGACCATCCAGTAGTGCCGCTCCGTTCTGCCGAACGCTACTACATGATCTCTTCAGTCGTTTCACACCGACAGCGTACATACGTATACAGACAATCATATAAGATAGGAATAAGTGTAACAAAATATTGTCATAAACGTACACTCAACTAATTCCAAAGACACATTTACTAGGAAATACAATTTCTTTAAATAGTACTTAAAAATAATGAAAAAAAAATCGAAAATATCATAACAATAAATTTCAGTATGTATAAAAAAAATGGAATATTTGAAGTAAATTGCATACGCTGTAAAATTATGGTTAAAGAAGTTAACGAAGACCAGCCCGTAGTGCCGCTCCGTTCTGCCGAACGCTACTACATGACCTCTGCAGTCGTGTCACACCGACAGCGTAGAAACGTATACAGACATCCGCATGAAATAACAATACGTTTAACAAAATATTGACATAAACGTACTCTGAACTATTTCCAGATATACTTTTACTACGAAATATAATTTTTGAAACTATCAATTGGAGTTTTGGAAGAAATAGAAACATATCAAAACAGTAAATAAAGGCATGTTGAAATAAATAAAAAAATGCGAAGAAATTCGAACGGTACAATATCACGGTTAAAGGAATAAACTAAGATGATACTGTAGTGTGGCTCCGATCTATCGAACGGAACACAAGACCTGCCTAGACGTGTTGCTCCGTCAGTGTAGGTACGCATACTGACGATCGGACAAAATAACCAAGAATTTATCATAATATTGTCATAATCATACACCCTGCTAAGTCAAAGGCAACATTCCAAAATAGTACAGTTTTTGAACAGAAAAATTGGAAATTATGAAAAAAAATAAAAAATATTATGACCGTAAATTACAGTATGTATTAGTGAATGGAAAACTAGGAAAAACTGACTACGGCACAGAGTCAAGTTTAAAGAAATTAACGAAGACCATCCACAAGTGAGGCTTCGATCTACGGTACGCAACTACATGATCACTCCAGCCGTGTCGATCCGGATGCGAAGGTGCGCACACAGACAATCATGTAAAATAACAATAAGCTTAAGAAGATGACGTTGTGACGCCAGCCAAAATCCAGCCAACGCATCACCAGACGCATCGCCCAGAGAGCAACCGCAGCAAAATCAGCCAAAACCAGACAACACATGACTAGAAACCGCCAACACAACCAGAAAATTGTAATACATAATCCGAGCACAAACGAATAAAGCAGATCCACATTATACCTCAATCAGAACGTTTCTGCATTCGTATACCTATCCTGAAAACTTACGTTAAATATTTGAAACTATTCAATATCCGTATTACACTTATTTTTCGGAATAAGTATTAATATAAGATCTAGTTTCTTCTTGAAATGGGTCTCGTCCACAAATGTTGAAGACCCGCCAATTTATATTTTATTTTAATAGTTGCCACTTATTTCCCCGTGACAAAATTGGTATATATTTTATCCTGCAAGGATAGGATATATCACACCAGCAAATCCACCTCAGGTGCAACGAAAAAACTTTTTCCACGGAGCAAGAAGAAAACCGAACCAAGGTCGCACCTTCAGGGATCATGCAGAGAACCGAGGTAAAAAAACTGTCAATCATGTCCAAAGATGATATAACCGTAAGATCATTTGATAATATACTAGCGACCAAAGAGACCATGCTTAAACAACTGGGAAGAATGCAAGAATCAATATGAGGTTTAGTGGCACGACCAGAGGCTAACGCTAAGCGAACTATATCTCTCAACTCCGCGATATCAAACCTGAGAGAAGCAATAAAGAAGTTAGATGTAAAGTTCCAAGCCCAACAGCAGGAAATACTGGGAATCGCAAGCACTATGAGGATCTTCGCGCGAGACAGCATACTCCGGACTGGACCAAGTATCACTGACGACGAAACAACATCGACCGCCATAACTGGGTATGAAACAAGCGAACCATTCCCATCCGCCCTACCTACAGAACACCAACAAACGAGAAACAGAGCGCACGAACCAGTACTGATGCACAAGAGCAAAGCTTTACGAAGCGTGAAAAACCATAACGATGAGGACGATAACGGGCCAGATGAGTTCATTAGATCAGTAAGTTTCGCGAGAAACAGAACATTCGAACAACCGATACTTCTACGGATGATAATAGCAGAAAGAAATGGTCGGTCAGGCAAAGAAGGCCATCAGTTCCTGTCAGATAAATACCTACGATGATTTATATGAAGCATTACGATCACAACATTCGACACCATCTACCATAAGCGGAAGCCGGAGTAGAATGCAACAGACGAAGCAAGGACAGACCGAAAGCGTGCTGTCTTATGCAAATCGCTTTCGTCAGAGTCTAAGAGAACTGGAGTACGCCATTCAAGATACGCATTATAACCCGACTGCTATGAACATAGTAGCATTTGCGGTGGAGACACATGAGGCTATGAGACACTTCATTTGCAACCTGCGTGTGGAAATAGCCCCGATAGTACTTCCTTTCAATCTCGGATCAATCAGTGAAGCCGAACCAGAAGGACGAAACACAGAAACATTGCTTAAAGAATCAAAACGAAACCAGAATGAACCTTGACTTCCATCATCATCAAGACCCATGATACGACCAAACCTAGCATACAGGAGAAATCCGCAACCCAAAGTATATAGCGTGAATAATAAGCTAATAACTGAGCCGATACATCGTGAACATTGCAAAAAATAGGATATCAGACGTCACAGTGTTACCTATTAAAGAACACAAATTTTCATGGAGAGCGGACAGGAAGGATTCCGCCAAGAATAAATATCCTGTGATTAGAAAATTACACTACAATCCAAGCGAGCTACGATGCATTGAAACACGATTCCCGGGAACCCACCGACGAGGAAGATTTCTCATTGACATCGAAGCAGGAGCCAATCTCATCAAAGGAGGATTGGTCAGAAACCCGATAAAGTTGAAACACGATAAAATAATGCAATTAGGTTCCACGAAATACAAAATCTCTAGCAACACATCGGCAAAGGATAGACAGTTGACACACGAATTACGAATAGCAGTGGACAACTTCCCATTGACAAATGACGGAATAATAGGATTACCCTTTCTAGAAAAATATCAGTAAACAATCAGTAACAAGCAACTCCATCTCAATAACGATGTCCTTGAATTACAGACGACTCCGACCACCCAGAGAGTCCCCAGCAGACGATCAGTTACCCACGTAGTTATGCTAGACGATGAACCTGTTCGTGTTTGTTTCCTTAACACCTTATTAATCGGCTTTTCGTTTGCCAGCGCATATCGACCGCAAGCTTATTAATCGGCTTCTCGATTGTCACCGATTATCGACCGGTAGCCTATTAATCGGCTTTTAGCTATCGACGGTTTTCGCACAGTGGACTGTTGTTGGTCTTGACAAAAGGAAGAGTGACTAGTTGCAAAAGCAGTATACCCTAAAAACAATGAACAGTATGTGCTTCGAAAGTGATACGAAGTCGAACTATTTCGCATGTAAATTTTGTAATATTCCGATACACAAGAGTGACTGTTAAGAGAGATAACACACTCTACAGAATTATTAAAGAATTGAATTACTATTAACTTGAATTTATTTTATGAATGTTAGTTTACAAGCCCATTTATTATATACGATAAAAGCAAATTAAAGTATAAACATTAATATAATTACATTCCGTTGAAACAGAAGGTAAAAGCACAGCACAAGTAGCGAAAAATTAGCCGGAACTGGGAGTAAATGTGCGCGCCACTAAGCCGGTACTTAGTGAGTTGCAGCCTCAACCGCGGGCTGCCGATAAAGTGTTAATAATGGTGAACATGATATTCACATTGAGAATCACAGCTAGATGGAATCAGATAATCCCAAAATCACAGAAATATTGAGCAAGGTTATACTCGATCACGTAGAAGAAGCTTTAAGAGAACCGAATAAGAAAATTATATGCTTCTGTTATATCATCTTTTCAACTGATAATGAACCTTTACCCTGTACGACAGTAACCGAACACAACATATTCGCAAAAGCAGACAGAACCGTCAATATTAAAACATACAAAACTCCGAAATGCCACAAAATAGAGATCCAAAGCCAAATTAGAGAAATGATGGACAAAGGTACAATAGAAGATACAGATTCACCTCATAATGCACCAGTCTTGGTAGTGCCCAGAAAACTGGATGCGTCTGGCAAACAAAAATGGAGAATTGTGATTGATTATCGGAAGTTAAATGAAATCACCGATCAGGATGCATATCCACTTCCGCAAGCCGGAGACATATTTGCCCTCCTAGGAAATGACATATTCTCCAGTGCGCTGGACATCTCTTCAGGCTTCCATCAAACACCTATGAACACTAACCACGAAAAGTACACTGCCTTCAGCACGACGGACGGACATTTTCATTACAAAAGAATGCCTTTCGGTCTAAAGAATTTGCCAGACACATTCCAAAGAATGATGGACAACGCATTACGAGGACTGATTGACAAGTACTGTTTTGTATATTCAGACGATATAGTAATATTTGGAAACACTATAGAGGAACACAATCGCAACCTAGCAATAGTTTTTAACAGAATGACGTAAGCTGAACTGAAGATACAGCCTGACAAGTGTGAATTCCTGAAACCCGAACTCGAATACCTAGGACATACCATCACTAAAGGCGGAATTGAACCATATCCCAAATAGAGAGAATCAGTGAAAAACTTCAGTAATCCTACAAACATAACAAAGGTAAAATAATTCCTTGGATTAGTTAGATACTATCGTAAATTCACTAAAAGCATCGACAATATCGCGAAACTCCTAACAATTTTATCTCAAAAGGAAACTCCCATTCATTGGAAAGAAGAACAACACTCAAAATTTAACACTTTGAAAAATAAACTATGCGAGAAACCTATGCTGCAATACCCGGGTTTTACCAAGACATTTGTACTGACTACGGATGCCACCAACGAAGGGTTAGGAACTGTGCTCTCACAGGACGGACCTCCATGCAGTTTCATCACACGTACCCTGAATTCCGCAGATAGAAATTATACTACCTCGGAAAAAGAGCTATAGGATATAGTTTGGGCGATCAGAAGGTTACTTCAATACTTACTCGGAAGGCACTTCATAATAAAAACGGATCATCAGGCATTGAAGTGGTTACATAGTATCAAGGATCCTTAATCGAGACTAATGGCATGGAGATTGAGGCTAGAAGAATATGACTATGAGATCGAATATAAGAAAGGAGACGATAACGTAGTAGTAGACGGATTATCACGCTTATTCCCTGCGCGGGTAGTGAAAGACGAAAAAGTAAACATCAAAATGCCAATAATAAACCCATATGAAATAGAGGATTCCCTACCAGTCGAACTAGGAAGTCCATCAACCATGACGAACATAGATGAAGAAGATGAACTGCTCGAAGCGTATGAAGATTGGATGATATCACCAAGCAAGAATACCCCAATCAAACTGGAAGCTCACAAACCACATTGGACCCAAGTATGTTACGACCTCCTAGGACCATCTAACGAAAAAGATAGGTTACTCAAATTACATGCACTCGTAGGTCAGCATCAATGCCAGTGGAACACAAAATTCGGCAGTCGAGACATAAAGGGACTGAAGTTGATCACTATGCAACTAATATTTAGATCCTTAATGAGCGATTAAGAAGGTAAGAATCTATAATTTGCAATAGAACGTATAAAGGAACTTAATCAAGAAGAAATCATGCAAATCCTAAAGGAACCCGTCGACCTTTAGAACATATAGGAGAAAACCGCACGAATTGAACTAATCAAAAAGCAAATATTATTGGAAAGCTTAGAAAAAGATGTAACGGAATACATAAGAAGCTGCAAAACCTGTCAGCCCATCAAACTAGCAAGGGTAAGACCAAGAGATGAGGCAATCAACACGAATACACCAGAAAACCCAAACGACAAAGTGGGACTCGTCATAATTGGACCGTTACCAAAAAACAAATCAGGAAACCAGTTTATACTCTCAATACAAGATTGTTTAACAGAATGCCTAATGCTGATACCATTAAAGGACCTACAAGCTTCATCATAAATCAACTCCCTCGTAGATCATTGCATATACATATTTTCCTCCCCAAAAACATACCAACCGAAAGTGGACAGAACTTCATACAGAAATAAAGACAGAGTTTGAAACTTGTTTAACATAAAGCCTATAAAAACGACAAGCTCTCATCCACTGTCAAATGGTAGTCTCGAAAGTGCACATGCAATGATAATGGACATGCTGAGATCTAATATTGGTCAAAAACAAAATGATTGGAATTAAAAACTAGAATACGATAGCCCTTGCTTACACCACCACGATTCGTGCAGGAGAACAGGTTACTCACATTTTGAATTAACGTTTTGAAGACGAAGCAAACTGCCTACCACTATAGTAATTACCCCTAATTTATCTAAGACACTTTGGCAGATCTTTCGAAACAAAGACATCTAGAATACATAGAACACGCGGAAACAATAACTGAAAAAATGAAAGGAAATACAAAGCTTCACAAGATAGTAGTATCAAACTTAAAAGTATATACAAGAAAGGAGACTTAGTACTTTTGCATATTCAAGGTAAAGCTAATAAACTGGATCAGGAAGGTTAGGACCGTACGAGACATTTGAAGTCAAAACCCTAGTTATGTTATATTTATATATGATAAACTAGTTACAGTACACGGGCATAGAATCAAACCATATTACACCAGATCCAACTAATCAAAGGGATGGACTGAATAGCTCGAGAGGTAGAAACAGCCAAATAGTAACGGAAGAAATTGAAACCGCGTACACATATTTCACAGAAGCAGAAATTACACTAATATTTAGCATAAAAGAATTAGCTGACACTATGGAACAAATATATACCATCAAACGCACCCTAAAAGAATACTGGAAACAGTGACGAACAGACTGTGGAACTACAGACGGTCAAACTATAAAGTCAAAGGTTAATAACCTCCATCGACGATTAGACAAACTACGAATACTGTTACAACCTTATACCAAAAAGTGGACTTATCTGTGACTACGTCACAAGTAGTTTATCTAAATCATTATTTGAATCATTGGACGGAACTGACCTCAAAACTTGTGAATGAAAATCTAGACAAACTCCATGACAACCGAATATATTCTCTCAAATAGTACAAAACCAAGCATCATTGATCATAAGTTTCATCCATGATGAAGCATCACAACACTTATTAGATAGAATTAATCAAGGAGATACTTGGATGGACAAATAGAAAATAAGGATCATTTAATTGATACATTATTATTTATATATATAATATTGTCAGACCTAGTTAGTAGAATCGATGACTTTCACATTATGTTGATAACACAAAAAGGGTATAATAGACATAATATTCATACCTATATATGCATTTATAAGTACAATGGAGAAATTAACAACTTTCCATAATCAATTCATAGAACCAACCATAACCAACATTCAATCAATGATCGAAATTAGCGTATTAGTTCTAGCAACGAAAGAAGACAATTCGATATACCAAATTAAAACTCCAATATTAGAAAGAGAACCATGGAAACTTGCAAAATACTACGCTGTAACCACGAAATGAGGAGAAATATTCATGGTCCCAATTCTGAACCACGTATATGCGCTAATACGAACATCTGCACACATAACAATGGACAACGAGCAATTGCGAACACTACGTAAAACCACCAGTATAGGATTAGTTTGTAGAAATAATCAACCGGTACGATACGGCAAAGAAGAAAATGCATGTTAATCGAAATGTAGCACGGCTATATTCTACATAGATCACATAACATTTATGCCCATGAAAACTAGTAACAAGTGCATTACAATACCCGAGAAGAGTACATCAATTTCGGCCTTATGTACACCACATGAATCGCTTCACCTAGAAAAACCTAGAATAATTTCAGCTGTTGCGAGCGTCATGCTTAGTGCTCACTCATACAATTGAGTAGATATTATAGCAGAAGCACACCTTATTTTCAAATATGAATTAGCAGATTGCGTGTCCAACCGTTCGAGATCGTTACATCCTTATATGATAGTCGAACGACTGAGTCAATAGCTTCACATATCCTGTTATTCCGAAAATGATACCAGTTATTTCGGTAGCAAATGAACTGTACAGAATTGGGAATAGATACCTCAATTCACGGATTGAAAATTGAAGCAGGCCGTGATACCGTTGTAGATCATTGCCCATAGGTGTAGGCTCAAATTTCTTACAGAATGTATTACACTCCGAAAAACTAACCCGCTGCAACGAGAGTATAACTTCATGTTCGGAGACACAAATTAGTCTACATTGTTGTGACGGGCACCTTAATATCATTAATGATTAAGCAGATCAAGTGGAGAACCGTTCCAGAACATTACCACCTTCGGAGAGAATCGCACACTTATGTTAGTAGCTTCAGCTATCCTGCGATTTGGAGAGTCAAAACATGTATTCCGGGAGTAGTTGCCCTGTACAGTATTGGCAATATTGCTGTCAAAGTGCAAAGTCAAACCGTTGTAGAAGTTTGCCTATTGGTAGAGAGTCATACATTACATCGAGGGCCTTACTTTTCCCGAATCTAACCCGCTGTGTCGAAAGTATAACTACGTGATCAGAGAGTCAAATTAGTATGTATCGTAGTAACTGGCAACTTAATTGCATGCAAGAATTAGGGGATCATGGACCAAACCGTTCGATCACCATACCACCTTCTTTGAGGGTCGATCTTCTAAGTTGTTAGCTTCAGCGCTCCTGTGATTCTGAAAGGCCAACCAGATATCCCGTGAGTAAATATGCTGTACTAAATTGGCACTGAACACGTTTATTCGCGGCTACAATATTAAAGTAGACCATCAATCTGTCGTTGAACGATACTTATTGGTACAGAGACACACCTATGACAGAAGGCCTTGCCTTCTGACAAGATGAGCAGCTGTACCGAGAATATAACTTCGTTATCGCAGAAGAAAATGATTACACGTTTTGGTGACGGGCACCATAACATCATGTATGAATAAGAAGATCGTGTGTCGAAAGATTGCAGGGCGTTACCACCTTCCTAGTGGATCGAATGGTTATGCCAATTTCTTCACTTATCCCATGATTCAAAGTGTCAAACCGGGTACTCCGGGAGTAAATCCGCGGAACGGTTTTGGCACTAGACACCTTAATTGACGGATTGAATATTATAGTAGGGCGTGAAACCGCTTGAGAACGTTACCAGTTGGTATGCAGACAAATCCATTACCAAAGGCCTTACCATCCGAGAAATTAACCCGCTGTATCTAGAGCATGTCTTCGCGTACGGAGAATCAAATTTTTGTAAAGTTTAGTGACAGGAATCACAATTTCATGTACTATATAGTAGATGGAGTGTCAGTCCGTTAGAGAACGATAGAACCTTCTTTGGTAGTCGATTGGCCAAGTCAATACCTTCACCCATACTGTGATTCCGAAATTCAAACCATATATTCCGGAAGTAAATCCGCTGAATAGTATTGGCAATAGATATCTTAATTCACAGTTTGTATATAAGCGTAAAGCGTCAAATCGTTTGAGAACGTTACTAATTGCTATTAAATGAAACGATTTACTGAAGAGCATATCCTCCGATATCTTAACCCGATGTATGCAGAACATTACTTCGTACACAGAGATACAAGTTGGTATACATTTTAGTGACAAGCACCTTAATTTCATGCATGAATTAAAACATTGTGGGTATAACCGTTCGAGAACATTATAACCTCCTTTTGAAATCGAACGGCTAAGTCTATAGCATCCCCCAACCTGTGATTCCTTGCACCATACAATGTATTCCTAGAGTAAATCAGCCGTACATCATTGGCATTAGACACCATATTTCAGGCTATAGATATTAAGGTATACTGTTAAACCGATGTGGAACGTAACGTATTGATATATGGTCAAACTTTTTACCGAAGGCCTTACCGTTCGTGAATCTAACCCCATGTGTCGAGAGCATAACTTCGTGTTCGCAGATGGAAAGTAGTATTCATTTTAATTACTAGCACCTTAATTCCATGTATGAATTAGAAGATCGGGTGTCAAGCCGTTCGAGATCGTTACCAGCATCTTTGAGATTCGAGCGCCTGTGTTAATACCTGCACCAATATTTGTGATTTCACAATTTCAATATTAAAGTGGAGCGTCGAACCGATTGAGAACGTTACCAATTGGTACAACGTCATACCTTTCAAGGAGGACCTTACCATCCGTGATCCTAACACGCCGAATCGAGAATATAGCTACGTGTCCGGAGTTAGAAATAATAACAAAAAAATAAATAATAAACACCATAAATAACGGTTTTAATATTAAAGTGGAGCGTAAAACCATGTGAGAACGATACGAACACCTATAACGTCAAACGCTACACCGTAGGATTTGCCTTCCTTGTACCTATCCCGCTGTTTCGTGAGTTTATCTTCGTTATCAGAGAAACAAACAGGTACATATTTTAGTGACGGTCACGTTAGTTTCATGTTTGAGGTAAAAGATCGACGGTCAAACCGTTCGAGAACGTTATCACTTGCTCTGGAGTCGATCCTTACACAGATGATCTTCCCTTCCGAGAAACAACACGCGCTGTAACGAGAGCATAAATCCGTGTTCAGAGAAACAAATTGGTATACATTTTAGGGACGGGCCCATTATTATCAAGTATGAAATGCAACATAGAGGGTGAAGCCGCTCGGGGCCGTTACCAACCTCATTTAGTGTCGAACGGCTAAGTCTAATGTTTCATCTGTCCTATGATTCCGAGCATCATACCAGATATTCCGGGAGTACATCCGCTGAACAGTACTGGGAATAGACACATTTGTTCTCTGTTTGAATATTAAAGTACAGCGTCAAACCGTTTGAGAGCGTTACCATTTGGTATAATGTGAAAGGATTTACCGAAGACCTTACCTTCCGTGAAGCTAACCCCCTCTATCGAGAGCATAACTTCGTGTTCACAGAAGGAAATTAGCAAGTACTTACGGGCACCTTATCGTTATGTATGAATTAGAAAATCCGGGCTCAAAACTTCCGAGAACGTTACCACCTTCTTTGAGAATCGAAGGGCTAAGTCAATAGATTCACCTATCCTGTGATTCCGAGAGCCATATGAGGTATACCGGGTGTAAATACGTACTACATTATGGGCAACAGGCACCTTAATTCACGGAATGAATACTAAAGTAGTGAGTTAAACCGTCGGCGATCATTACCAATTCGTACTAATATCATTCTTTTTACCAAATACTTTACCGTCCGAGAACCTAATCTGCTGTGTTGTGTGTCTTTGTTTTTACTCACGGAATCAAATCAGTCGACAAACCAGAAGACAGACACCACATTCGTATGAATAAATATCAAAATCGAGAAACAATCGGTTCGAGATCGTTACCACCTACTTTTAGAGTCGAACGGTTGAGTCAATAGCTTCTCCTATCCCGTGGTTCCAAGCGTCAAGCCAGGTACTACGGAAATAAATCCGCTGAACAACATTGACAATAGACACATTAATTCACGGTATGAATATTAAAGCGGAGAGTCAAACCTTCTGAGAACATTACCAATTGGTATGATGTCTTTCGTTTTATCGAAGTCCTTACCTTCCGAGAAGCTATCCCGCTGTTCTGAGGGTATAGCATCGTGTTTAGAGACACATATTGGTATATATTTTAGGGGCGGCACCTTAATTTCATGTATAAATTCGATGATCGGAGGTGAATCAGTTCCAGAACGTTACCAACGACTTTGACATTCGAACGGCTATGTTAACAGCTTCACCTATCCTGTGATTCCAAGGCGAAAACGAGGTAATCCGGGAGTAAATCCGCTGGCCGGGATTGGCAATAGACACCTTATTTAATTGTTCGATTATTAAAGTGGTGCATCAAATCGTTGTTGAAGTTTGCCAATTGGTATGGAGTCAAACATTTTTCAGACGGGCATACCTCCCGTGAACCTGTCCCTCTGTATCGAGAGTATAACTTCACGTTCAGACAAGGAAACGAGTATACATTTTAGTGACGGCACACAATTCCATGTACGAATTACGAGATACAGAGACAAAACCTTGGAGGACGCTACCACTCCCTTTGATAGTCGAAACACTATGTCAATGGCTTCATGTCTACTGTGAACCCGAGAGTCAATTCAGGTGTTCCGGGTGTAAATCCGCGGAAGAGTATTGGCATTAGACACCGTATTTCACAGTATGAATAATTAAGTGCACTGTCAATCCGTTGTAGCTCGTTACCTATTGGCTTAGAGTCAAATTTTTAACCGAAGGCTATACCTTCCGAGAAGTTAACCCGCTGCACCGAGAGTAAAACTTCGTGATCAGAGAAAGAAGTTAGTATTCATTTCAAAGACGAGCACCATAACTTTATGCATGAATTACAGGATCGAGGGTCAAGCAGGTCGAGTACGTTACCGCCCTATTTGAGGTTCGAACGGCCCTGTCAATATCTTGTCCTGTGCTGTGGTTCTGAGAGCCAAACCAGGTATTCCGGGGGTAAATACGACGAAAAATATTGGCAATAGGCAACTCCATTTACGGTTCGAATATTAATGTGCAGAGTCAAACCGTTGTAGAACGACACCAATTGGTGTAGATTGAAACCATTCACCGAAGGCCTTACCCTCCGAGCACCCTATCCTTTGCATCGAAAGTATATCTTCGCGTTCGGATAAATAAATTGGTATACATCCTGGTGTGGCGTATCTTAATTTCATGTATGAATTACAAATTCTAGTGTCAAACCGTTCGAGAACGTTACCACCCGCATTGAGAGCCGAAAGGCTAAGTCAATAGCTTCACCTGTACTATGATGCCGACAGTGAATCAAGGTAGTACAGTATTGAATCCGCTAAACAGTTCAGGAAATAGGCACCTCAATTCGAGGTACGAATATCACAGCAGAGGGTCAAACCGATTATGATCGATACCAATTGATATGAAGACATTCTTGTTACAGAATACCTTACCTTTCGAGAACATAAGCCTGTGTATCGAGAGAATTACTTCGTGTTCAGAGAAATGAATTAGTACACAGTTTAGCGACGGCACCGTAATTTCATGTATGAATTAGAAGATGGATTGTCAAGCCTTTGAGAACGTTACCACCCGCTTTGAGATTCAAACGGCTGCTTCAATAGCTTCACATGTCATGTTATTAGCAGAGTCAAACCTGGTTCTACGGGAGTAAATACCCTGAACAGTATTGGAAATAGACACTTCAACTCACGGTTTGAATATTAATGCAGATCGTCAGACCGTTGTAGAACGTTACCAATTGCTACAAAGTCAAACGATTTACCGAAGACCTTACCCTCCGAAAAACTAACCAGCTGAATCGATAATATAACTCCGTGCTCAGAGAAAGTAATCCAAGAGTAAATCCTCTGAAGAGTATTAGGAATTGACACCCTAATTCACGGTATGAATATTAATATAAAGAGTCAAACCGACGAAGAACATTGCCAATGCCCATAAGGGCATTCCTTCTACCGAATACTATAACTTCCGAGAACCTATCCAGTTGTAGCGCGTGTCCAGCTTAATGTGCACGGAAACAAATTAGTGGATATATTAACAAACGAGCATCAGATGTGCTTGCGCGAATGTCAATATCGAAGGCCAATGCGTTCGAGAATGTTACCTCCTGCTGTGAGCGACGAACGGCTATGTCAATGGCTTTACCTATTCAGTGATTTGGCGAGTCAAACCAGGTATTGCTGGAGCAAATGCGCTGAACAGTATTGCCAATAAACAACTTAGTTCACAGTTTTAATGAAATAGTAGAGCGTCAAAGCGTTTTAGAGCGCTAATAATTGGAATAAAGTCAAAGGTTTCACCGAAGACCTTACCCCCCGAAAAAATAACCCGCTGCAGCGTGTGCATAACCTCGTATCCAGAGAAAGAAATTGGTATTCATGTCAGTGGCGGGCACCTTATCTTCATGTATGAATTACAAAATCGATGGTGAAACCGTTCGAGAATTTTAGCACCCTCTATGAGAGTTGAACAGATAAGTCCATAGCTCCATATGTCTTGTGGTACCGAGAGTCAAATCAGGTAATCCGGGAGTATCTCCGCTGAATGAGATTGGCAACTGACTCCTTAACATACAGTTTGAAAATTAAAATAGATCGTGAAACTGTTTGTGAGTGTTTTCAATTTTTAGAGAGTCACACGCTTTACCGAAGGCCGCACCATCCGCGAACCTCACCCGCTTCGACGACAGTATAATTTCGAGTGCAGAGGATCAAATTAGTAAGCATTATAGTGACGGGGATCTTAATTTCATGTAAGAATTGGGAGGCCGACGGTCAAACGGATCGAGGAAGTTGCCACTTTCTTTGAGAGACGAAGGGCCTCATCGGTAGCTTCATCTGTCTTGTGGTGCCGAGAGCCAAACCTAGTATTCCGGGAGTAAGTCCGCTGAGCAGTATTGGCAATGGACACATTAATTCACGGTCTGAATATAAAGCAGACAGTCAAACCTATGTAGAACGTTACCTATTGGTATAGAGTCAAACATTTTACCGATAGCCTAACCTTCGGAGACGCTAAAGTGTCGAATCGAGAGTATTACTTCTTGTTCAGCGGATGAAATTAGTAAACATTTTTATGACGGGCACATTAACTTCATTATGAACAAGAAGATCGAGTTTCAAGCCGCTTGAGGACGTTTTCACCTTCTGTGAGATACGAACGGCTAAGTCAATAACTTCACCTATCCTGTGATTCGGAGAGTCAACCCGGGAAAACAGAGAGTAAGTCCGCTGAAGACTATTGGCAATTGACACCTTAATTTACGGCCCGAATATTAATGTACAGCGTGAAACCGTTGTAAAACGATACCTACTGTTATAGTGTCAAATTTTTTACCGCAGGCCTTACTTTCCTGGAACATCAGCGTATTTACTCCCGGTATAGCTTGTTTGACTCTCGGTATCACAGGATATGTGAAACTATTGACTTAGCCGTTCGTCCCTCACAGAAGGTGTGCTACGTTCTCGAGCGTTTTGACCCACGAACTTCTACTGCATACATGAATTTAATGGTGACGTCACTAAGATGCACACTAACTTGCATCCTTCAACGCGATGTTATACTCTCGATACAGCGGATTTGGTCCTCGGAAGGTAAGGCCTTCGGTAAAACGTTTGACCCCTATACCTATATGTAACGGTCTACAACGGTTTGACATTGCACTTTAATATTCATACCGTGAATTTAGGTGTGTTGTGCCAATCCCGTTCAGCGCATTTACGACCGCAATTCCTGCTTATACTAATGCTATCAGAGGTTAGATGAAGTTATACCGAGGTCTTGTAGTTGTACACGGCAGTTCGAAGCGGTATTACTGTAAGGTTGCAGTCAATTCCTTATCCTTGATTTTGTACCGTATGCATTCTTTCCCAGTTTTCTATTTATTTATAGATACTGCAGTTTATTTTTGTTATATTTCCGTTCTTGTTCGAAATTTTCAATTTTTATGTAATGAAATTGTATTTCTCATTAACAGTGCCTTTAAAATTAGTTGAGTGTACGTTTATGACATAATCTTGTTAAAAATACTGTTATTTTATATTATTGTCTGTATAAGTATCTACTCTGTCGGAGCGACACGGCTAGAGTGATCCTGTATTTGCGTTCGGTAGATTGGAGCGAAATTAGTGTATGATCTATGTTAACTTCTTTAACCTTGATATTGCACCGTATGCACCTTTCGCAGTTTTCAATTTATTTCTACATACTGCAATATACACGTATGATATTTCCGACTTTCTTCAAAATATCCAATTGTGAATATCAAAAATTGTATTTCTCAGTAAATGTGCCTTGGGAATTATGTGAGTGTACGTTTATAACAATATTTTGCTAATCTTATTGTTGTTTTATACGATTACCTCCATGCGTACTTACGCATCCGGTGCGACACGACAAATGTGCACTTGCCGTTGTGTTCGGCAGATCGGAGCGACAATACCGGCTGGTATTCGTTAATTTCATAAATCATTGTATCGTAACGTATGCATTTTGTTCTTTTTTCTGTTTAATACTACATATCGTTATTTACTGTTTTGATATTTTCGATTTCTTCCAAAATTCCAATTGATAATTTCAAAAATTGTATTCCTTAGTAAAATTGTATCTGGAAATAGTTGAGTGTACGATTATGCCAATATTTTGTTATGCATATTGTTACTTGATACGGTTGTCTGCCTACGTACCTACGGTTCCTGCACGACACGGCTGGAATTATGCTGTAGTTGCGTTCACATGATCGGAGCGACACTGCTATTTGTTAATTATATTTGTTAATTTATTTAAAGCCAATGTTGTAGGGTTTGCAATCTTTCGCAGATTTCTATTCATTTCTACACACTGTAACTATCTGTTTTGATATTTTCAATTTTTTTCACCGAATTTTCAATTTCTAGTACAAAAATTGTATTTCTCGGTAAAAGTGTCTTTGGTATTATGTCAGTGTACGATTATGATATTATGTTGTTAAATTTAATGTCATTCTTAATGATTATATAATGATACATTTTTTCCCAGTTTTCCATTTACTTATGCATACTGTAATTTACTGTTGTGATATTTGCGATCTTTTTTTTCGTAATTTTCAATTTCAATTTTAAGAAATTGTATTTCCCAGTAACAGTGTCTATCGAGTTAATCGAGTATTCGTTTATGACATTATTCTGTTAAACTTATTGTTATTTTATATGATTTTCTCTATACGAACCTACGGTACCAGTGTAACGCTGCTAGCGATGTCTTGTAGTTGCGTACGGCAAAGCAAAGCAGCAGTACTGTGTGATCTTCGTAAATTTCTCAAACCTACATATTGTGCCGAATGCATTCTTTCGATATTCACTACTTATTACTACAATCTGTGATCTACTGTTATGATATTTCCGATTTTATCCAAATCCTCCAATTTCTTATTTCAGAAATTGTATTTTTTAGGAGAAGTGAACGTATGACAGTAGTAACTTACAGTATGTACAAATAAATGAAAAACTGGGAAGAAATTCTTACTGTACAATATCAACGTTAAACACATTATCGAAGGCCATCCAGTAGTGTTGCGCCGTTCTGTCGTACGCAACTGCAAGTCCTCGCCAGTAGTGTCGCGCAAACAGCGTAGGTACGCATATAGACAATCATATAATGTAACAACAGGTTTGACAGAAAATTTTCATATATGTACACTCAACTATTTCCAAAGACACGTATACTAAGAATTACAATTCTCTAAACAAAAATTTATAATTATGACAAATCTAACATGCCATAACACTGAATTACAGCATATGAAATTTAATACATGACTATGCAAAAATTTATATTGTACAATATTAGGGTTAAAAATATATCCAAAGACCATACAGCAGTGACGCACCGATATAATGAACGCTACTACAGAACCACAACAGCCCCCCCCCCCTGTCCGGAATAGCAGATACGTACAGTGACAATCCTATAAATTACCCAAGAACTTAACAAAATATTGTCATAAACGTACACACAGCTAACTCCAAAGACACTTTTACTATGAAAAACAATTTTCTAAAATAAAGATTGATAATTTCGAAGAAAATAGAAAATTTCATTACAGTAAATTACCGAACGTATAAATAAATGGAAAGCGTGAGAAAAAATGAATTGGTTTCAAAACCATTGTTACACGAAGAAACGAAGACTATCCAGTATGCCGCTCCTATCTGTCGTACGCAACTACAGAGCCACTGCAGCCGTGTCTTTCCGGAAGCGTGGGTGCGCATACAGGCAACCGTATGAAATAACAGAAAGTACAGCAAAATATTATCATAATCGTACACTTAACTAATTCCAAAGATATTTTTAATAAGAAATACAATATTATAAATAAAAATTGGAAACATCGGAGGATGTTAAGGATATCGTACGAGTAAATTACGGTATTTCTAAATCAACAGAGAATTGCGAAAGACTGAATACGGTACAACATTGTTTTTACAGGAATTAACGACGACCATCCCGTTGTGCCGCATCGATCTGTCGTACGCGACTACAGGACCACGCCAGTCGTGTTGCACCAGCTCCGTGGGCATCCATACGGCCGATAATGTAAAACTACGATAGGTTTAGAATAATATTTCGTCAAACGTACGCTCAACAAATTCCATAGACACTTCTTCTAAGAAATACAGTTTTTGAAATTAAAGACTAGAAGTTATGAAACAGATCGAAAATATCCTAAAAGTAATTTGCAGTACGTAGAAATAAATAAAATCCAGCCCATCTGTGCTTACGCAACATTGGTAAGGATAAGGCAGAAACAAGGGCCATACGCTATTGTCGCTTCCGATCTGTCTACACAACTACAAAGCATCCACATTCGTGTCGCAACGGTAGCGTAGGTACGTGTACAGGCAATCAAATAATACAGGCAACAAATTGTCCTAAATAATCTCATAAACGTACACTCAACTAATTTCAAAGACACATTTACTATGAAGAAACAATTTGTGAATTTAAAAATTAGAAATCATGAGGGAAACCGAACATATCAAAACAGTATATTACAGTATGTATAAATAAATGGAGGACTGGGAAGCAATGCATACGGTTCAGCGTCGTGGATAGGTAAATCATTGAAAATCATGCAGTAGTGTCGCACTGATATGCCGAATGAAACTGCAAGAGCACTCTATTCCTGACGCTCCGGAAGCACAGATTTCGTATTCAGACAATCATATAGGATATCAACATGCTTAAGAATGTATTGTCATCAGAGGAAACTCAATCAATTTGGAAGAAATCGGAACTGAGAAATACAGCTTTATAAGTTCAAAATTGATAATTTTGAAAGAAAATCGAAAATATAACCGCAAATTAGATTATATATAAATGAATAGAAAGCATGAGAACAAACGGATGCGTGTCGAAATCAAGGTTGAAGAAGTTAAGGTATATTAACCAGTTATGCCTCTGTCAACGTCCGTACGCAACTACAACGTGAATCCGTCCGTATAGATCCGCAGTAAGCCCATGTGCAGACAATCATATTATACAACAACATATTTAAGAAAATATTTTCACAACGTACCCCCAGCAAATTCCAAAGACACTTTTACTAGGAAATACAATTATATATACTGAAAATTGAATATTTTGAAAAAACTTGAATATATAACAGTTAATTGTAGTATGTAGACGTACATCGAGAACTGCGAATGAATTCTTGCGGTACAATATTCAGGATGAAGAAGCTAACAATGTAAATAGGGTATTGTCGCTCGGCTCTACCGAACGCAATACAACACCACACCAGTCGTGCAGCTCCGGATGGGATGGTACGTATACAGACATAATATGAAAAAATAACAGTTTATCGGATTATTGTCGTAAACGTACACACAACTAATTCCAAACAGACTTTTCCTAACAATTAAAAATTTTGTATATTAAAAATTGAAAATTTTGACAGTAATCTAAAATATCCTACCAGTAAACTACAGCTTGTATAAATAAATAGGACAATGGGGAAAATTGATGCCATACAAGACGAAGGATAAAGAAATTAACACGGTCCATGCAATTATGTCGCTCCAATCTACCGCACCCGGCTGCAAGACCAGTCCAGTCGTGTTGATCTGGCAGCGTAAGTACGTATACAAACAATCATATAAAATAACAGAGAATTTAACATGATATTGTCATAAACCTAAACTCCCCTAATTCAAATGAAACTTTTACTAAGAAATACTGTTTTTTAAAACAAAATTGTATATTTTGAAAAACATGGAAAATATCATAAATGTGAAGAACATTATGTAGGGATAAATAGAAGACTGCGAAAGATTGCATACGGTAGAGCATTAAGGTTAAAGAATTTTACAAAGACCATATAGCAGGTTCGCTCCATTCTCTCGGACGCTACAAGACCTCGCCAGTCGTGTCTCATAAACAGCGTAGCGACGTATACAGGCAATCATATGAAATAACATTATATTTAACAAAATACTATCACTAAGGTAGACTGAACAAGTTCCAATGACACTTATACTAGTGAACAAATTTTTTTAAATAAGAGTGGAAAATTTTGAAACAAATTGAAAATATCATAACAATAAGTTACAGCATGTATAAATAAATGGAAGACTCGGATGCATTGAATACGATACAGTATCATGGATAGATAAATTATCGAAAATCATGCAGGAGTGTCGCATCGATATGCCGAATGAAACTGCAAGACCAATCCATTCGTGACGCTCAGGAAGCATATATACGTATTCAGCCAATCATTTTTGATAACAATGAATTTAACACAATATTGTCATAAGCATTCACACAACTAATTCCAAATGGCACTTTTACTAAGAAATACAATTTTCTAAAATGCAAAATGAATATTGCGGAAAATATCGAAAATATCACGTCACTACATCACAGTTTGTACAAATAAATGGAAGAATGGGAAAAAATGCATGCGATACAATATGGAGGTTGGAGAAATTAACGATGATCATACAGTAGTGTCGCTACGATGTACCGAACGCAACTGCAAGTGCACACCAGTCGTGTCGTTCCGTCAGCTTAGGTATGTATACAGACAATCATACTCAATAACAATTACTTAAACAATATAATGTCATAAGCGTACACTCACCTGCTTCCAAAGGCAGTTTTACCAGGAAACACAATTTCATACAATAGAAATTGAAAATTATGAGAAAGAAATCGAAAATTTCATTACAGTAAATTCAGGAATGTATGAAATAAATGGACAAATTGGGAAAGAATGCATAGAGTTTAAAATCATGAGTTACAGAAATTAACGAGGACAAGCCAGTATGCTGCTCCAATCTCCCGTTCCTAACTACAAGACCACTACAACTGTACCGCGCCCGAAGCGTAGGTACGTGTACAATATATCACATAAAATAAAAAGAATTTAATATAATATTGTCATAAACGTACACGCAACTGATTCCAAAGACACTTTTACTAAGACACATAATTTCTTAAAATGAGAACTGAAAATTTCGAAGAAAATCGAAAATATCATAACAGTAAATAATAGAATGTATAAATAAATAAAAAAATTAGTATAAAATTCATACGGAGTAAAATCATGGTTAGAAAAATTAACGAAGATCGTCCAATATGCCGCTCCGATATGCCGTACCCACCTACACGACCAGTCCAGCCATGTCACTCCGAAAACGTAAGTACATTTACAAACTATCATGTAAAATAACAATAAGTTTAGCAAAATAATGCTATAAACGTGCACTGAACTAGTTCCAAAAACACTTGTATTCAGAAATACTATTTTTCCAAATAGCAATAGACAATTTCGAAAAAAATTGTAATCATCATTCACTGTTCGAATATTAAAGAAGGAAGTCAAGACACTGTAGAACTTTACCCATTCGTAAACAGTCTCACTTTTTACCGTAGGCCATTCCTTCTGAGAAGCAAGCCCGCTATATTGAGGGTATTACTTCGTGTTCCGAGAAGGAAATTAGTAGACATTTTAGTGGCGGGCACCTTAATTTCGTGTATGTATTAGAAGATCGGGGCACAGAATAATCATGAACATTACAGCCCTCTTTGAGAGTGGAATGGCCAAGTGAATAACTTCACCTATCCCGAGATTCCGAGAGTCAACCCAGGAAAACCGAGAATTAAGTCGTCTAAACAGAATTGGGAGTAGACAGCTTATTTCGCAGTTTGAATATTAAAATAAAGCGTCAAACTGTTGGAGATCGTTACCAATTGCTATAATGTCAAACGTTTTAGCGACGACCTTACCCTCCGAAAATCTAACCCGCTGCTTCGAGAGGATAACTCCGCGATCAGAGTTACAAATTGGTTTATATTCAAGTGGGGGGCTCCATAACTTCAGTTATGAATAAGAGGATCGGGCGTCAAACCGTTGGAGAACGACATCAATTGGAATAGAGTAACACGCTTCACCGAAGACCTTACCCTTCGAAAACCTATCCCGCTATATCGACAGTACAGCAGCGTGTTCAGAGGAACGAATTAGCATTCATTTTATTGACGGTCACCTTAATTTCATGTATAAAACAGAGGCTGGAGTGTGCAAAAGATACCACCATCTTTGAAGGTCGAACGGCTAAGTTTATAGCTTCACTTATCCTATGTTTCCGAAAGTCAAACCAGGTATTCCGGGAGTAAATGTGCTGAACTGTATTAGCAATGGACACCATAATTCGCGGTATGAATATTAAAGTGGCGGGTCAAACCGTTTGTGACCGTTACACATTTCTACAAAGTCAAACATTTTACCGAAATCTTTACCGCCCCAGAAGATAACCCGCTGTATCTGGAATATACCCCGCAGCGGCTGCGGTGGGCCTTCTGGTCCATTTGCAGTATGGGTATGACGAACCCACGGTGCCCGAGTCGGCCGAACCTAGGCCGAGGTGAGCAAGCACCTCATTCAGGAAGTAAGGTGTCCATACGAGGGGTATGACCGGTACGGCCCTGCATTCACTGGTACCACGGGAACCGGTTCGAGCCCTGGGGCGGGCGGGCCTTGGTCCGTCCTCCCCGCCGGTAGCTTGGGTTGGCCTCGAGGGGGCAGTGGTAAGCCCATATCGCGGGTTAGGGGACTCCGTCTTCGGGCGGCTGATCCTCCACGGGTGAGCTGCGTGAGATCTGCTCGGGTACTGGCCTGCCAGAGTCAGTAGGGATTTAGAAAGGTCTCGGCCTACCCAAGGTTGGCGCGTAGGGCTTGCAGTCTACGAGCTAATTGGTAGGTGTGTGGTAAGGTGCGCCACACACTGCGCTGATTGGGCGTATCCCAATCCCGCGCCCATGGGGGCCGTGTGGATTAGGCCCTCGTGGCAGGAGCCGCACGTTAAATCACTGACACTCGTTGTATCTGGAGTATAATTCCGCGTTCAGAAAAAGAAATTAGTCTCCATTTTAGTGTCAGCACCTTAAATTTCATGAATGAATTAGATTATCCATGGTCGAACCGATCGAGAACATTGCCACCCATTCTGAGAGTTGAACGGCTAGATCAGTAGTGTAGGATGAAGGCGATCGAAATGGTCAGAGTAAGTGGTTGTTTAAATTTATTTTAAAAAATAGCTCTCTCTAATACACGTTTCTCCACGCTGTGCCTCTCGCAACAATACAATGTGTAATCTGCTCTCCTCCGCGTCTCTCCTCGTATTTATATTTTCCCTCTTCCACATTCGCGCTCACATTCATAGTTCATGGTTATTGAACTATGCATTCTTTCTCTTTCATACGTACTTGCCTCTTTCTTTTAGGGTATTAACCTGTTAACCGCCGATACTGTTTTGGGTGACAATCGACTTCGCACGCGACACATATTGTTTCGATCGTCGGTCGTTCACCCATCACGTATTTACGCTTTTTTCGGCGGTAACCGTCTTCGCTCGGGTAAACTGTTGTCGTTTTTAGGCAGTTTAATAATAATTGTCTTTCTAACGGCCTAACTCCCTACATTCGGCCATCCTGCACTGATATCCGACCCCGGATATCGTACATCGAATCGTCCGCGTCAGATTCGTCATCAGCCGGCGCTGCCCAGGGTTTCATATAATCTGCCGCTGTCGAAGTTCACAGAGGCCCCTCGTGATCCCCGGTTTTCTCAACAACATATCGGTCGTTGCGCAGCTTCCTAACAATTCTATATGGCCCCAAAAACTTATTGGCTAGTTTCAGCCCGGGACCTTGCTGAGTGCGTTTGGTCGCCACTAAGTCGCCGTCTCGATATTCGCTCGCGATAACTCTTTTCCTATCGTATCCCTCTCTATTTTCTTTCTGCACCACCTCGATTGCTCGCCTAGAACGATCTCTTATTTCGTCTCGCTCAGCCTCGAATTGCATAACCCATTCTTTTTCTAACAATTCTCGCACTTCCGGATTGTCTCGTAGTCTCGCGTGGATTCCGAAAAGTACACGAAAAGGAGTTGATCCTATGCTTCGGTGCATTGTAACATTTAAGCACTGTTGTGCTAGCTCTAAATATCTGTACCACTCCTCGCGTTTAGGATGTGCTAATTTCGTTAGCAACGGTAACAGGGTACGATTTACACGCTCTACTTGGCCGTTCCCTCTCGGAACGCCCGTCGTGATCAGCTGGTGCTGAATTTTTTCGTCCTCGCAGTATTTCGCGAATTCTTCCGAAGTGAAAGCTGCTCCGCGATCGGATATAATCCTATAGGGGTTCCCAAATACAGCCGCTTGTTTCCGTAATCGCGTTATTACCTCACCTGCCCCCGTGCTTCTAGTAGCGTACAACCACGTGAACTTTGAAAACGCGTCTACTACCACCAAAATGTGCCTGTAGCTTTTCTTGGTAGACGGCAACGGACCGAGGTGATCTATGTGGAAGGTTTCTAACGGGGTTATGCCTTTGTTTAATGGATTTAGCAATCCCTCCATCCTACCCTGTTTTCTATTGGCCAGAATACACTCCACACAATTTCGCACAACCTGTTCAATTTTCGCTTTCGCATTCGGAAACCAATAATCGTTCCGCAGTAAGGCCTCAGTCTTCGTGGCGGAAAAATGACCTCTTTCGTGGGACTTTCGGATGACCTGACTGCGCATTGAACTCGGGACTACCAACAGTAGATTACCGTCTACCTCTTTAAATAACAGCTCTCCGCGCACTACATACCCCTCGATATTTCCCTGCGTAGCTAGCTCTAATATTCTTTCGACATCCTTATCCTCGCGCTGCACCCGTCTGAATTGCGACGTTATGGTATCGTCGTACGCACCTATCACCATGCACTGCGGCAACGGACTACGACTGAGCGCATCGACGTGCACCATACTCTTCCCAGACCTGTGTTCTATTTCATATTGATATTCCTCTAACAGCAAAGCCCATCTCGCCACGCGAACGCACAAATCTCTTTTACGCATCGTTAACGCGAATGCTCGACAATCTGTAAGTATTTTGAACGGTATGCCTAACAAATAGACTCTAAACTTTCGCAATGCTTTTATGATTGCTAGCACCTCCAGTTCATAACTTGTATACCGCGACTCTGCCGGTGTAGTTTTCCCGCTCGCATAATACACGGGGTGCATCTTACCGTCCTCTGCGTTTCGTTGGAGGAGTATCGCACCGTAGCCATATATCGACGCGTCAGTATGTAATTGTGTTTCGGCGCCCTGTCTATACAAGCATAAGACAGGCTTCTCGCTCAATATTTCTTTTAATCTAAGGAATGCTATCCTCTCCTCATCACCGAATTTAAAACGTGTCCCCCCCCCCCCCTTCAGCAAATTGCTCAGTGGGCGCGCTATACTGGCATATTGTGGTACAAATTTCCGGAAATACCCGCTCAATCCTAGGAAACTCTGTACCTGTTTTACATTAGTCGGTTCGGGGAATTTCCTAAAGGCCTCTACTTTGCGCGCTGACGGACGCACGCGCCCGTTTTGTACTATGTGACCCAGATATTCGACCTCCTCTTTCAAAAACAACACTTTTTCCAATTGATACTCAATCCGGCCTCGCTTGCGGTCGCCAATACTGCTCTCAACTTACTTAAGCCTGACTCGTAATCTTCGGAAGATATTATGAGGTCATTTATATACGTTAACACAATTTTGTCACGTATGAGGTCTTTAAAAACGGCGTTTATATATCTTTGAAATACCGACGGCGAATTGCACAGGCCAAAAGGGACTCGGAGAAACTCATAGTGTCCGTCGGGGACAATAAAAGCGGTGAATTTTCGGCTCTGTTCCTCTAACGCCACGTGGAAAAACCCATTCTTAAGATCTAACGTGCTATAACACTTCGCGCTCTGAAGTAAATTTAACTGGTCTTCTATGAGTGGTGGCGGATACCGATCGCGAACTACTTTATCATTTAAACGTCTATAATCGATGCATAGACGCATCGTGCCGTCCTTCTTTTTGACTAGCACAACGGGGCTCGCGTATTCCGACAGAGATGGTTGTATGATTTTTTCGCGCAGCCACTCTCCTATTTGTTCATTTACTTTTTCGCGCTCCGTCGGCGCTAATCGCCTTGCCCTTTGAAAAACCGGCTCTTCGTCTTTAAGGACGATTGACATTTTCACTCCTACCTCCCGCGTTCTAACTGGTGTATATTCGCAAACTAACTTTTCTATCGCTTCTCTGAACTCCGCCCGCGGTATGTGCGCAACATCCACGTTCTGTTTCGCCGCCTCATCGCATACATTTATTTGGAATACCTCCGGAAGATCACTACTTCCCGCGGGCTGCTCGTGCAATGGACTAATGTACACACTTCCTGCTCGTATCCTGACATCTACCGTGTCTAAAAAGTCTGCACCCATTAGAAATTCATATTCTATAATTTCGTTAGGAATTACTCGAATGACGATAGAATACGCGTTCCCGTCTACTCTCAATTTCGCTCTAAATTCACCTAACGTTATGTTTTCGCCTGACCCGATGCCACGGAACCTAACTTCGTTAGAACTTAACAGAGGAGAGCCTATTCTGACATACAGGTCTTCACGCATCAGACAAAGATCGCTCCCGGTATCGATAAGCGCTGTTACTTTATAATCATTGACTTCTACTTGTTTTTTAAATTTCGGCGGGCTCACCTTACTTGCTGCGCAGCTATTCTTGGGTTGTCCGTCGCTTCTCTTTGGACACTTCGATGCCAAGTGACCCCTCACTCCGCATCGAAAGCATATCGGACCCTCCGCCTTAATAGGACAATGAATTCCGATGTGGTCCCGCATGCCGCAATTGTAGCAGGTCCGATCTCCTGGCCGTTCCCCGCTCGCTCGTTCTCTTCTTCCGCCGTTCTGCCCGCTGTTCCTTGTGTCCTGCCTGTCCGTTCTCCTGCTAGCGTTCTGCTGCCCTCCATCTCGCAACGTTATCTTCTCCAATGCTTTCAGCAGCGCTGCCGTTGACGAATACCCTCCCATCAGGGCCTGGTCCCTCAGACGCACGTCAAGGATTCCTTCGATCAAGTAGTCGACAATCTCTTCTTCGTCTACTGGTACACGGTTGGCCAAGATTATTTTATCGTGCGCGTATTCTTGGAACGTCTCGTTTCTCTTCCACGTTCTCTCCTCGAACTGGCGCCTTCGAATCAGCCCACTAAGCGGGAAATGGAAAACACCCCTTAATTCGGTCTATAATGAATCAACGTGCATACCAATGTGCTCAGGTTTCGAGTGCAACCATTCCAGCGCTCTTCCTTTCAACCGCATCCCGATTAAAATTTTCGTTGCTCTTCCATCCAGTCCGTACGTTGCTCTGAGTAGGGCCAACTGTCTCTCCCAGTTCTCGAACTCGTTTGTATTACCGCTGAAGAAGCTGAGCAGATCAGCCACTGCTGTCAAGTTGACCCTCGAATGCGCCGCTGACGCATGTTCGTGGCCGGCTTGCTGGATGCCACTGGGAATATTTAGGCGTTGCATTTCGCGCATTACCAGCAATTCTCGCCTCGCGACATCTAATTCACGTTGTACGAGCTCCAGTTCCCTGCGCTGATATTCCGCTTGCTGCTGCTGCCCGAGTGCCTGCATGGCCGCATCCACGTCTGCTCCACCCACAGCTCCCGGCTCTGATCCTGTTCCGCCAAGTGGTTCCTCCGTTTCTTCTAACTCCGACTTCCACGTACCTGACGGATCCTGATCATTCAACTTCCTTATGAGTTCGCTTTTCGTTCCCGCAGACGATAGCCCTCGTCTTCTCAATATATCCTTCAATTGTACGACCGTGAAACTGTCCGCGTTCCTCTCTTGCTCCATTGCAAACATAACTGAATGGACTCACCACTTACGCTTTACCTGAATTTCGATCGACACGATGATCCCGGACGAGCCCCCAAATTGTAGGATGAAGGCGATAGAAATGGTCAGAGTAAGTGGTTGTTTAAATTAATTTTAAATAATAGCTCTCTCTAATACACGTTTCTCCACGCTGTGCCTCTCGCAACAATACAATGTGTAATCTGCTCTCCTCCGCGACTCTCCTGGTATTTATATTTTCCCTCTTCCACATTTGCGCTCACACTCATAGTTCATGGTTATTGAACTATGCATTCTTTCTCTTTCATACGTACTTGCCTCTTTCTTTTAGGGTATTAACCTGTTAACCGCCGATACTGTTTTGGGTGACAACCGACTTCGCACGCGACACATATTGTTTCGATCGTCGGTCGTTCACCCATCACGTATTTACGCTTTTTCGGCGGTAACCGTCTTCGCTCGGGTAAACTGTTGTCGTTTTTAGGCAGTTTAATAATAATTGCCTTTCTAACGGCCTAACTCCCTACAGTAGCTTCACCTATCCTGGGATTGGGGGGATCAAACCAGGTAATCCGGAAGTAAAGCCGCAGTACAGTATTGGCAATAGACACCTTAATTCATGGATTGAATATTAAAGTAGAGCGTCAAGATTTTTTCCAGCGATTCCAATTTCTATAAAATCGAACGATTTACTGAAGATCTTATCCCCAGAAGATCTTACCCATTGTATCGAGAGAATAAAGTGTTGTTCAGTGGGCGGAATTAGTATACATTTTAGTGACGATCACCTTAACTTCCAGCACGAATCAGAAGATCGAGAGTCGAGCCGTTCGAGGACGTTACCACCGTCTATGTGAGACGGACGGCTATGTGAAACGCTTCACCTATCCAGAGATTCGGAGAACCATATCAGGTAATACGGGAGTAATTCCACTGAACAGTATTGGCAAAAGACACCTTACATCACGACATGAATATTATGGTTGAGAGACCAACCGGCGGAGAATATTACCAATTGGTATAAAGTCATTCCTTTTACTCAATACCTATTCATCCGAGAGCATCACCTACCGTGCAACTCCGAAAATCGTATCAGGTATCCCTGGAGTAAATCCGCTGAACAGTATTGGTAACAGACTCATCAATTCACGGTTTGCATATTAAAGTAGAGCGTCAACTTGACTGAGAACGATACCAACTGCTGTAAAGTCAAATGTATTACCGACGATCTTACTCTCTGAAAAACTAACCCGCTGTATCTAAAATATAACATCCTGTTCAGAGGGTCGAATTACTGTTCATTTTAGTGACGAGCACCTTGATTTCATGCGTGAATTACAAGATCGGTGGTCAAACGGTTCGAGAACGTAACCACCCTCCTTGAGAACCGAACGGATAAGTCAATAGCTCCGCCTATCTTGTGTGACTCCGAATGTCAATCCAGGTAATCCGAAAGTAAATGCACCGAAGAGTATTGGCAACTGACACCCTAATTCACGGTTTGAATGTTAAAGCAGGCTGTCAACCCGTTGTAGAACATTACCTATTTGCATAGAGTCAACCCTTCTACAGACAACCTGAACTTCCGGGAAGCTTATCCCGCTGTAGGGAAGTGTTTTGCTCAGTGGTCACGGAATGTTGCTTGTCGCACAGCTACGTCAATAGCATAACCTATCCTGTGATTCCGATATTTAAACCAGGTCGTCCTGGAGTAAATGCGCTGATCGGTATTAGCAAAAGACACCTTAGTTCACTGTGAGAATATTGAAGTACAGTATCAAATCGTTGTAGAACGTTACATATTGGTACGAACTCATCCCCTATATGGAAGGCCTTAGCTACCGAAAAGCTAACCCGCTGAATCCAGATTATTGCTTCGTTCTCAGAGCAACACATTAGTATGCATTTCAGTGACGGCACCCTTAATTGCATGCGTGAATTCGAAGATCGAGTGTCAAACCATTCGAGATAGTTACCACCTACTTTGAGAATCGAACGGCTCCGAGAGTCAAACCATGTATTCCTCGAATAAATACGCTGTTCAGTATGGTAATAAGAAACCCTATGTGACGGTATAAATGTTAATGTACACAGTCAAATTCATATAGCACATTACCTACTGGTATAGAGTCAAACTTTTCACAGAAAGCCTTTCCATCGAGAAGATAACCCGCTGTATCGAGAGTAACTTCGTGTTCAGAGAAGCTGATTAGTAGGCATTTCTGTCATGGGCACCTTAAACTGATGTATGAATTGCAAGATCGTCAATCAAACCTATCGAGAACGTTACCACCTTCTGTAAGATACGAACGGCTAAGTAAATAGCTTCACGTATCCTGCGATACCGAGAGTTAAACCAGGTATTATAGCCATTAGTCCGCTGAAGAGTTTTGGCAATGGACACCTTAATTCACGGTTTGAATATAACGGTAGGGCGTCAAACTGTTTGAGAATCTTACCAATTGGTATAAAGCTAAACCTTTTACCGAAGGCCGTATCTTCCGCGAACCACACCCGCTTCATCGAGAGTATAACTTCGAATTCAGCTGATCAAATTTGGGAACATTTTAGTGACGTGGACCTTAATTTCGTTATGAATACGAAGATGGAGGGTCAAACCGTTCGCGAATGTTTCCACTTTCTTTGAGAGTCGAACGGTTGAGTCAATAGCATCACCTATAGTAGCGATTCCAAGAGTCAAGCCTGGTATTCCAGGAGCAAATTTGCTGCACAGTATTAGAAATAGACACCTTTTTCGCGATATGAATATTAAAGAACAGAGTCAGTCCGCTGGAGAACGTTACCATTTGGTATAAGGTCATACTCCTTACAAGACACCTTACCTTCCGAGAACATTAGCCGCAGTATCGAGGGTATAACTTCGGGTTCATGGAAACAAATTAGTAGACGATTTAGCAGACGGACACCTTAATTTCATGTTTGTACTAGAATATCGAATGTCATGGCGTTCGAGACCGTTACCACCTTATTTGAGAGTCGAACGGCTGAGTCAAAAGCTTCACCTATCCTGTTATTCCTAGAGTCAAACCAGGAATTCCGGGAGTCACTCCGCTGCAAAGTATTGGTAATGGACGCCTTCACTGGCGGTTTGTATATTACAGTAGAGCGTGAAAACGTTTGTGAACGTTACCAATTTTGATACATTCAAACGTTTTGCCGACGGCGGGAACTTACGCGAACCACGCCCGCTTCATCGAAACCATAACTTCGTGTTTAGAGGATCAAATTATTACACACTCAAGTGACGTGGACCTTAATTTCATAATGAGTAATAAAATTAAGGGTCAAACCATTCGAGATAGATACCACGTTCTTTAATATTGAAACAGTTACGACATTTGTTTCATACATCCTGTGGTTTAGAAAGTCAAAGGATAAATTCCGGGAGTAAATGCGCTGTCCAGCATTAGCGATAGATACCTTAAATCGAGGATTGAATATTGAAACAGATTGTTACACCGTGTGAGAACGTAACAATTGATATAAAATCAAACATTTTATCCAATGCCTTACCGTCCGAGAAGATAACCAACCGTATCGAGGGTACAGCTTCATGTTTAGAGAAACAAAATAGTACACAATTTCGTGACGGCACCTTAAATTCATTTAAGAATTAGAATATCGAGATTTGAAGCTTTGGAGAACGTTACCACCTTGTGTTAGAGACGAACTGCTAAGTCAATAGCTTCACCTATTCAGTACTTCGCAGAGGCAAAGCCGGTATTCCGGGAGTACATCCGCTGAAGTGTATTGCCCAAACACACCTTTATTCACGGTATAAATATTAAGGTACTGGTTCGATCCGCCGGAGAACATTATCTCAATTAACATAAGGTAATACTTTTTACCCAATACCTTACCTTCCGAGATCCCAATCCACTGTACCGAGTGTCGAGCTTAGTGTTCACGGAAACTAATGGGTAGACATTTCAGTAGACGGAAACCTCAGTGCCACGTGTGAATAGCAAAATCGAGAGTCAAATTAATCGAGAACGTTTGCATCTTTTTTATAGAGTCGTACGGCTATGTCATTAGCTTATCCTGCCCTGTAATGCCGAGAGTCAAACCAGGTACTCCGGGAGTCTATCCGATGCACAGTATTGGTAATTGACTCCATAAATCACAACTCGAATATTAAAGTCCATCGTAAAACCGTTGTACTACGTTACCTATTCGTATAGAATCAAACATTCTTCCGAAGGCCTTACTTCCCGAGTAGTCCATCCAACTGTAGGGAGTGCCATGCATAGTAATCACGGAAACAAATTAGTATACATTTTATAAGAAGCCACATTATTTTCATGCACGTGTTGCAAAATCGAATGTCAAACCGTTCGCGAATGTTGCCACCGTCGTCGGGAGTCGAATGGTTAAGTCTCACGTACCATGCGATTCCGAGAGTCAAACATGGTTATTAGGCAGGAAATTAGCTGAACAGTACATGCAATGGACACCTTAATTCATGGTATGACTATTAATCTACAGATCCAAGCCGTTCGAGGACGTTACTTATTGCTATAGAGTCAAACATTTCAGGGATGGCCTTACTTTCGAATAGCTAACCCGCTGCATCATGAATGTAACATCGCGTTCCGAGAAGCAAATTAGTAAACATTTTAGTGTCGGTGGCCTTAACTTCATGTATGTATTGGAAAATCGATGGTAATGCCGATCGTGATCGTTACCACCTTAGTTGAGAATCGAACGCCATAGTTATTAGCTTCACCTACCCTATCATTCCGGGAGTCAAACCAGGAATTTCGGGCGTAAATCCGCAGAACAGTGTTGCCATTAGACACATTAACGCACGGTTTTAATATGGAAGTAGAGAATCACTCCAATTGAGAACGTTACCAATTGATATAAGGTCAAACGTTTTACTGAAAACCTCATACTGCGAATGTCTTATTCACTGTATGTGAGAGTGTAGCATCGTGTATAGAGGAACAAATTATTATATACTATGCAGACGCGCACCTTAATTTCACGTATGAATATTAAGGCAGACCACGAATCCGTTTCAGAACGTTACTCAACAGAATAGAGACAAACCATTTACCCAAGGTCTTACATTTCGAGCTGATAATCCGCCGTGTGGAGAGTATAACATTGTGTTCAGACAAAGACCACAGTATTCTTATGAGTGGTGGTCATCATAAGTTTTTGTATGAATTGCAAGATAGAGGGACAAATCGATCCAGAACGATACCACGTTCCTTGAGAGACACGCAACTAAGTCAATGGCTCCACCTATCCTACGATTCCGATATTCAAATCAGGTATTCCGGGGGACAATTCGCTGTACAGTATTGGTAATAGACACCCCAATACACGGTTTGAATATTAACACAGGCCGTCAAGCCGTAGTATCATTACCTCTTGCTGTAGTGTCAAACTTCATACAGAATGCCTTGCCCTCCGAAAAACTAACCCGCAGTACCGAGAGTATGACACCGTGTTCAGAGGGACGAATTAGTGTACACTTTACTGTACGCCACCTTAATATCATTTATGAATCAGAAGCTCGAGTGTCAAACCGTTCGGGAATGTTATCACCTTCATCGTGATTCAAACGGTTATATCAATAGCTTCATACATCCTGTGATTCAGAGTGTCAAGCGACACATTCCGGGTGTAATTGCGCTGTACAGAATTGGCAATAATTCCCTTAATTCACGACCTGAATATTAAAATAGAGCGTCAAAACGTTTGAGAACGTTACCAATTGCCATAAAGTCAAAGCATTTACCGAATGGCTTACCGTCCGAGAAGCTAACCCGCCCTATAGAGAGAAGGTACGTGTTTAGGGATACACATTGGTAAGCCTTTTTGTAACGGGGACCCTAATTTCATAACGAATAAGGTGATCGAGGTTGAAACCGCTTCAGATCGTTACCACCTCTGTGAGAGACGAACTGCAAAATCAATCGCATCACATAACCTTTGGATTCGAGAGTCAACCCAGGTAATCCGCGTCTAATCCTGATGTACAGTGTTGGCATTAGACACGCAATTTTTCAGCATGAATATTAAAGGACGGAGTCAAAGCGTAGTAGAACGATACCTATTGCTCTATAGTCAGACTTTTTACAGTAGGCCCTATTTTCCGAGTAGTTATTATGCTGTATCGGGATTATATCTTCGTGTTCGGAAAAGCAAATTATTATACATTATAGTGACTGGCACCTTAATTTCAAGTATGAATAGGACTCTCGAGCGACAATGCGTCCGATAACGTTACCACCTTTTGTGAAAGACGAACGGCTTAGCAAATAGCTTCACCCATCCTACAATGCCGAGTGTCAATTCAGGAATTCCGGGAGTAAATCCGCTGATTGGGAATGTCAATAATCACTTCAACTCACTATATGAATATTAATGTACAGCGTCAAACCGCTGGAGAACGTTACCAATTTATAATACTTCCTATTCCTTATCAGACACCTTTCCTTCCTAGAACTGAAACCGCTGTAGCGAATGACATGCTTAGTGCTTACGGATGGAAATTAGGAGACATTTTAGCAGACGGACATCTTTTTCATGTATGAATTAGAAGATCGGGTGGCCAACCGATCGATAGCGTTATCAGATTCTACCAGATTCGTACAGCTAAGTCAGTAGCTTCACCTCTTCCTTGATTCGGAGATACAAACCAGGAATTCCTGGAGTAAATCTGCTGATGAGTCTTGGCAATTGACACCTTAGTTCACGGTTTGAATACCAAATTAGAGCGTCAAACCGTTTTAGATCGTTGCCAATTCATATAAGCCAAACACTTTACAGATGTCCTTACCATCAGTGAAGCTAACCCGCAGTTTCTGGAGTATAAGTTCGTGTTCAGAGGATCAAATTCCTTTAGTCACAGGGACCTTTATTTCATTATGAATAAGAAGATCAAGGTTCAAACATTTCGAGAAAATTGACACCTACTATTATAGACGAACAGCTAAGTCAATAGCTTCACCTATCCTGCTACACCGTTAGTCAAACCAGGTATTCCGGGAGTCAATGCGGTGTATAATATGGGCGGTGGACTCCCTAGTTTACGGTTTGAATATTAAACTACAGAGTCTAAACTTTGTAGTACGTTACCAATTTGTATAGCGTCAAAAATTTTACCGAAGACCTTATCCTCCGAGTACCAAATCCGTGGTATCGTCAGTATTACTTCGTAATCAGAGATACAAATTAGTATACATTTTAGCAACGGGCACCTTACTTTCACGTCTGAGTTCGAAGATTGAGTGTCAAAAGTTTCGAGGAGACTAGCAGTTCTTTGGGACTTGAACGGCTGTGTCAATAGCTGCAACTATCCTGTGATTCCGAGAATCAACCCTTGTATTTAACGAATAAATCCGCTGAATATTAGTGGCAATAGACACCATAATTCACGATATGGAAATCAAAGTAGCAAACCAAACCGTTTGAGAACGCTACCAATTGTTAGAACGTCATACTCTTCATCGCATACCTTACCTGCCGAGGACATTAGGCGCAGTATAGTGGGTATAATATCCTGTACAGGAAACCAAATGAGTATACATTTTAGTGACGGGAACCTCAAATTCATGTATGAATAAGAAAATCGCGTGTCAAACCGCTCGCGAACGTTTCCTCCATCCTTCAGGTTCGAACGGATAAGTCAATAGCTTCACCTATCCTGTTGTTCCTATAACCAAACCAGGTATTACCGGATACAATAAGCTGTGCACTATTGGTAATGAACTACTGAATTTAGGGTTTGAATATTGAAGTACAGAGTGTAACCCTTATAGAACGTTACCTGTAGGTATAAAGCAAAAATTTTACCGAAGACCTTATCCTCCGAGTACCAAATCCGTAGTATCGTCAGTATTACTTCGTAATCAGAGATACAAATTAGTATACATTTTAGCAACGGGCACCTTACTTTCACGTCTGAGTTCGAAGATCGACTGTCAAAAAGTTCGAGAACGTTATCACCTTATTTGAAGGTCGCACAACTGAGTCAATAGCTGCAGATATCCTGTAATTCCGTGAGGCAAATCAGGTATTCCAGGAGTAAACTCGCTGAGCTGTATTGGCCGCAGACACCGTAAATCATGGTATGATGATTAATGTAGATCGTTCATCCGTCTGAGAAAGTTGCAAATTGGAATAAAGTCAATAGTTTTACTGAAGAACTTGCACTCCAAGGACAATCTCGCTGCAACGAGAGCAATTCATCGTGTTCAGGGAAGTATTTTAGTATGCGTTTTTGTGACAGGCACCTTAATTTCATGTATGAATTAGAAGATCGAAGGTCAAACCGATCGAGAACACTGCCACCTTTTTTCAGAGAAGCACAACTGAGTCAATAGCTTCATGAATCCTGTGATTCCGAGAGTCATGCCATATATTCCGGGAGTAAATGCGCTGTACCGCATTGGCCATAAACACCTTAATTCACGGTATGAAAAATAAAGTACAGATTCACAATACTGTAGACCCTTACATATTTCCATGGAATAAACCTATTTGGCGAAAGCCTTACCTTCCGAGTACATATCCCGCTGTTTCTGGAGTGTATCATCGTGTTCAGAGAAGCAAGTAAGTACACATTTTAGTGACGTGCTCCGTCATATCATGTGTGAATTCGAATATCCGGGCCAGACCGTTCGAGAACGTGGCCACAATCCTAGATATTCGAACAGCTAACACAATAGCAACTTTTAGAGTTGAACTGCCAAGTCAGTAGCTTCACCTGTCCTGTACTTGAGCGAGCCAAACCAGGTACTTCGGGAGAAATCAGCTGATCAGAATAGGTATTAGACACACTACATCACGGTATAACGACTAGAGTTCAGAGTCAGACCGTTGTAGGAAGTTACCTACAGGTATAGAGTCAAACTTTTTACCGAATGACTTACCTTCCTCGAAGGTATTCCGCTATATCGAGAGTAATACTTCGTGTTCAGGCACGCAAATTAATACACATCTTGGTGACGGGCATACTAATGTGATCTATGGAATGGAAGATTGAGGGTCAGACCGTTCGAGATCGTTGCCACCTTCTGCGTGAAAAGGCACATATAACACAATATCTACACCTATCCTGTGATTCGGAGAGTCACACTAGGTACACCAGCAGTATATCCGCTGAAGACGATTGACAATGTACACCTTAATTCTCGGCTTTAATGTTAAGATACAGACTCAGTCCGTTTGAAAACGTTAACAAATGCTATGGAGTCAAACGTTCTACACTAGGGCGTACCTTCCGCGAAACTACCACGCCGTAGCGAGAGTATCACTTCGTGTTTACAGAAAGAAATTATTCTTCCTTTCTGTGGCGGGTGCCTTAACTTCATGTATGAATTAAAACATCGAGGGTCAACCGGTCGAGAACGATGCCCGCTTCTGTGGGAGGAGAACGGCTAAGTCAATAGTTTTATGTATCCTGCGATTTCGAGTATCAATCCAGGTATTCAGGGAATAAATCCGCCGTACAGTACTTTCAATAGATACCATAATTCGCCGAGATAATATTAAAATAGACCGCCACACCGTATGATAACGTTACTAATTGCTATAAAGTCAAGCGTATTAAGGAATGCCTTAACGCACGAGCAGCTAAACCACAGCGTCGAGAGAATTGATACACATTTAGGGATGCACATTAGTAAACATTTTAGTGACGGGACGTTAATTTCGTTACGGATAAGAACATCGATGGTCGAAATTTTCATGAAAGCTACCATCTTCTGCGAGCGCCGAACGGCGAAGTCAATATCTTAACTCAGCCTGTGATTCCTAGAACTTCGACAGGTATTCCAGGAGTAAGTCCGCATACAGTATTGGCAATAGATACCATAATTCACTCTATGATTATAAAAATAGAGTGTCAAACCGTCGGCGAACATCACCAATTCGTATTAAGTCATTCTTTTCACCGAATACCTTACATTCTTAGAACCTAACACACTGTAGCTGGTATCTCACTTTTTCCTCGCGGAAACAAATTGGTAGACATTTTAGTGGACGCACATCACATTTTTGTGTATAAATATCAACATCTGCAGTCAAAGCGATCGAGATCGTTACCACCTCCTTTTAGAGTCGAACCGCTGAGATAACAGCTTCACCCATAGTAGTGATTCCAAGAGTCAAGCCTGGTATTCCAGGAGTAAATCCGCTGAGCAGTTTTGGCGGTAGAAACATTAATTCACCGCATGACTATTGAAGTAGAGAGTCCAACCACTGGTGAACATTACAGGTCGGTACAAAGTCATTCTTCTTACAGATTACCTTACCTTCCGCGAAGATAACTGGCAGCAGGGTGTACGTTGCTTCGGGCTCAGAGAAACAAATTAGTATACATTTTAATGGCGGGATCCTTAATTACATGAATGAATAACTAGATCGAATGTCAAGCGAACGTTATCACCGCATTTGAAGGTCGCACAACTGAGTCAACAGCTGCAGCTATCCTGTGATTCCGAGGGGCAAATCAGGTATTCCAGGTGAAAATTCGCTGAGCTGTACTGGCAATCAACACTTCAACTCACAAAATGAATATTTATGTACAGCGGCAAACCGCTGGAGACCGTTCCCAACTAATATAAAGTCATACACCTTCCCAGACACCTTTCCTTCCTAGTACCAAACACGCTGTAGGGAATGCATAGTGCTCACGGACGCAAATTTGGAGTCGTTTTATCAGACGGACAGCATGTTTTTCATGCATGAATTAGAAGATCGAGTGTCAAACCGTTCGACAACGTTATTAGATTCGTTGAGGGCAGCACATCTAAGTCAGTAGCTTCACATATTCTGCGATTCGGAGAGACAAACCGGGTATTCCTGGTGTACATCCGGTGGACTGCATTGGTAATAGACACCTTCATTCACGGTCTGAAGATCAAAATAGTACGTCAGGCCGTTTGAGAAAGTTACCACCCTCTTTGAAAGTCAAACGGATAAGTCAGTAGCTTCATCTATCCAGTGATTCGGACAGACGAACCTGGTGTTCGTGGAGTAAACTCGCTGTACAGTATTGCCAGTAGATTCCATAATTCGCGGAGCGGATATTAAAATAGAGCATTACACCCTTTGTGTACGTTTCCAATTGTTATAAAGTCAATCGTTTAACAGGGAGGCCGTACCTTCCGCGAACCTCTCCAGCTGTAGCGAGAGTATGACTACATATTCGTGGAAGCGTAGGAGATCGATCGTCAAACCGTTCGAGAACGGCAACACCATCATTGACGGTCGGACGTCTAAGTCAGTAGCTTTATCTGTCCTGCGATTCCGAGAATCCAGGTATTCCTGGAATAATCCGCTGAACAGTACTGGCAATAGACAGCTTATTTCACGATATGAACAATAAAGTAGAGAGTCGAACCGCGGGAGTGCGTAACGTATTTGTATAGAGTCAAACTCTTTCCCGAAGGCCTAACCTCCAGAGATTCTAACCCGCTGCATCGAGCGTATAACACCGTGTTCAATAAAACAAATTACACAACATTCTATTGGCGGGCACCATAACTTCATGTTTGAATATGAAGATCGAGTGTGAAACAGTTAGAGAACGTTATCACCTACCTTGAGTGTCACACTTCTAAGTAAATAGCTGCAACTATCCCTCGATTCCGAGAGGAAATTCAGGTATTCCAGGAGTAAATGCTCCTAATTACTCCAGGAATACGTGGATTGACTATCCGAACCCCTGGATTGGTGAAGCTATTGAAATAGCCGTTCGAATCTCAAAGAAGGCGGTAACTTTCTCGAATGGTTTGACGCTCGATCTTCTTATTCATAATGAAATGAAGGTCCCCGTCACTGAAATGAATACTAATTTCTTTCTCTGAACCGAAGTTACACTCTCGATACAGTGGGTTATTTTTTTTGGTGGGTATGGTCTTCGGTAAAGCGTCTGACTTTATTGCAATTGGTAACGTTCTCAAACGATTTTACACTCTATTTTCACATGCAAGCCGTGAAATAAGGTGTCTATTGCCAAAACACTTCAGCGGGCTTACTCTCGGAGTACCGCGTTTGACTAACGGATATGAGAAGCTACTGAGGCAGTCATTCGTGTCTCACACAAACTGGCAAAGTTCTTGAGCCGTTTTGCCCCCAATATTCTAATTCATACATGAAATTAAGGTGCCCTTCACTGCATTGATTACTATTTTGCATCCCTAATCACGTAGCTATACTCTCGTACGGCGGGATAGCATAACGGAATGTAAGGTATTCGGTAAAATGAATGATTTTATGCGAATTGGTTATGTTGTCCAACTGCTTGACTCATTACATTAACATTCATGCTCTGAATCAAGGTGTCAATTGCCAATAGTACAGAGCGGATTTACTCCAGGAATCCCTGGTATGTCTCTAGGAAACAAAGGATATGTGAAGCTATTGAGTTAGCTGTTCGATTATCGTAGATGGTGGTTACGGTCCCGATCTGTTGTACACTCTGCCATATAATTCATACATGAAACATAGATACCGTCACTAAAATGTATACGAATGTGTTTCTACAAACACGACGTTATACTGTCGATATAGCGGGCTAGATTTTCGGAGGATAAGCTCTTCGGTAAAACATTTGCCTTTATACGAATTGGTAACGTTCTCAAACGGTGTGACGCTTTATTTTAATATTCAAACCGCGAGTTAAGGAGCCTGTTTCCAGTACTACTCAGCCGATTTAGTGCCGGAATACCTGGTTTGCCTCTCCTAATCACAGGATCGAAGAAGGTTCTGTCTTAGCTGTTCGTCTCTCACCATAGGTGGTAACGTTCTCGAACGGATTGACCATCGATATTCTAATTCATACATGAAGGAAACATGTCCGTCACTGAATAGAATACTAATTTCTTTGCCCGAAAACAGTGTTTTACTCTCGAAGCGGTGAGTTTACTTCTCCGAGTGTAAGGCCATTTGTAATGTATTTGACTGCATACAAATTGGCAATGCTCTCAAACGGTTTGATGCTATACTTTTGCATTCAAGCGTTGATATAAGTTGTCTACTGGCAATACTTTCAGCGAACTCACTCTCAGGTTTCCCGGGTTGATTCTCGGAATTACGGGATCGGTGAAGGTATTGACTTAGCCGTTCGTCTCTCACAGATGGTGGTAACGTTCTCGAGCGGCTTGAGCCCCGAACTTCTAATGCATGCTTGAATTTAAGGTGCGGTCACTAAATTGTATACTAATTTGTTTCCCTAAGCACGTAACTATACTCGCGATACGGCGGGTTATCTTCTCGAACGTCGCGGCATTCGATAAAACGTTTTACTTTATAGGAATTAGTAACGTTGTCACAATGTGTGACGTTATATTTTAATATTCTGACCTCGAATTGAGGTATCAACTGCCAATAATCATCAGAGGATATATCCACGGATTACCTGGCTTGACTCTCGGAATCGCAGGATAGGTGGTGCGATTAACTCATCCGTTCGTCTCCCACGGAAGGTGGCAACGTTCTCGAGCGGTTTGACACTTGATCTTCTAATTCGTACATGAAGATAATGTGTCTTACAGTGAAATGAATACTAATTATTTTCGGTGAAAACGAATTGATACTCTCGATGATGCCGGTGCGTTTCGCGGAAGGTAAGGCCTTCGGTTAAACTTTTCACTTATACCAATTTGTTACGCTCTCAAACAATTTGAC
The DNA here is from genome assembly GCF_051020765.1 of Lasioglossum baleicum. Lineage (NCBI taxonomy): Eukaryota > Metazoa > Arthropoda > Insecta > Hymenoptera > Halictidae > Lasioglossum > Lasioglossum baleicum. The sequence goes on from NW_027469366.1 coordinate 137,392, forward strand.
GCTCTACTGTAATATTCAAACCATGAATTAAGGTGTGTGATGCCAAAACACTTCAGCTGATATACTCTCGGAATACCTCGATTGACTCTCCGAATCACTTGATAGGTAAAGCTATTGATTTATCCGTTCGTCTCTCACAGGAGGCATCGTTCTCGGACGGCTTGACTCCCGATCTTCTAATTTATACGTGACATTAAGGTGGCCGTCAGTAAAATGTACACTATATCGTGCCTCTGGGGAGGGTTTTATACTCCCGTTACGGCATTCTGTCAGAAGTGTGACCCATCACCTATAGGTAATATTCTACAACGGCTTGTAGGCCTGCTTTTGATGTTCAACTCGTGAATTAAGGTGTCTCTTGCCAATACTGTTCAAAGCATTTACACATGAAATGCGAGGGTTGACTCTCGGAATTACAGGATAGGTGAAGCTATCCTGTTTTCGAACGGATTGACAATTGACCTTCTAACTCATACGTGAAATTAAGGTGCCCGTTACTAAAATGTATACTAATTTTTATACCTGATTACGAAATTATCCTTTCGATATGGCGGATTAGGTACTCGGAGGGTAAGGTCTTTGGTCAAACTTTTGTCATTATACCAATACGCAAAGTTCTGCAAAGGTTGGACTGGGTACTATAATGTTCAAACCATGAATTAACATGCCCACTGCCTATACTCTTCAGCGTATTTACCATCGGATTACCTGATCCGCCTCACGGAATCACAGGATTGGAGAAGGTATCGACATACCTGATCGACTCTCAATGAGGGTGGAAACGATCTCGAACGCTTTGACTGTAGATGTTGATATTCATACACAAAAATGCGGTGTCCGTCCACTAAAATGTCTACTAATTTGTCTCCGTGAGGAACAAGCGAGACACTAACTACAACGTGTTAGGTTCTAAAAATGTAAGGTATTCGGTAAAAAGAATGACTTAATACGAATTGGTAATGTTCGCCGACGGTTTGACACCCTATTCTTATAATCACACAGTGAATTATGGTATCTATTGCCAATACACTTCAGCGCACATACTCCTGGAATACCTGGCTTAGTTCTAGGAATCACAGGTTGGGTGAAGCTATTGACTACGCCGTTTGGCGCTCTCAGTAGATGGCAGCCTTCTCGAAAAGTTCGAACATCGATGTTCTTATCCGTAACGAAATTAAGGTCCCGTTGCTAAAATCTTTTCTAATGCGCAACCCTAAGTATATAGCAACATTCTCGACGCGGTGGTTCAGCTTCTCGTACGTTAAGGCATTCTGTGAAACGTTTGACTTTATAGTAATTAGTAACGTTCTCATACGGTGTGGCGCTCTATTTTAATACTCTCTCGGCAAATTATGGTATATGTTGCCAATAATGTACAGAGGATTTATTCCCGGAATACGTGGTCTGACTATCGGTATGACAGGAAAAGGGAAGCTATTGACTTAACCGTTCAATACACAAATGACGCGTGAACGTACTCGAACGGTTTGACACACCGACCTTCTAATTCATTCATGAAATTATGGCTCCCGTCACTGAAATGAAGACTAATTTCTTTCTCTGAATACGATCTTACACTTTCGATGTTGCGGGTGGGGCTCGCGGAAGGTACACCCTAGTGTAGAGCGTTTGACTTGATAGCATTTGTTAACGTTTTCAACCGGATTGAGTCTGTACTTTAACATTAAAGCCGAGAATTCTGGTGTACATTGTCAATAGCCTTCAGCGGATATACTCCTGGTATAACTACCGCGACTCTCCGTACCACAGGATAGGTGAAGCTATTGTGTTATACGTGCCATTTCACGAAGAAGGTGGTAACGATCTCGAGCGGTTTGACACTGGATCTCCTAATTCATACATGAAGTTAAGGTGTCCGTCACTGAAATCAATACTAATTTATTTCTCTGATCACGAAGTTAGACTCTCGATACGGCGCGATAGCTTCTCGGAAGAGAAAGCTTTCGGTAACAGCTTTGACGCCATGCGAGTAGGTAACGTTCTTCTGCGGTTTGACGACCAGCTTTATCACTCGTACCGAGAATTAAAGCGTCTCTTGAATATACATTTCTGCGAACGTACTTCCGGAATACGTGGTACATGAAAACAAGATGAAATCACTATAATGTATACTAATGCAATTCCCTGAACACGAAGTTATACTCCCCGTACAGTGGGTTATTTTTTCGGAAGATAATGTCTACGGTAAAACGAAACGTTTGTCTGTATAGCAATTGGTTCCGATCTCTCACGGGGTGACGTTATCTTTTAATATCCAATCCGCGAACGAAGGTATCTGCTGGAAATACTGCACAGCGCATTTCCTCCCGGATTATCTGCTTTGTCCCTCGGAATCACAGGACACGTGAAGCTATTGGCACATCCGTTCGAATCTCGAAGAGGGTGGAAACGTTCCCGAACGGTTTGGCGCTCTACCCTATAATTGATGCAAGATGTTATGATGCCATTCAGTGAAATGAATACCAATTTCGTTCTCTGAACAGGAAGTTATTCTCCCGAAACGGCAGGTTACCTTCTCCGAAGGAAAGTCTATCCGTATAGGGTTTGACTCTATACCAATAGGTAATGTTCTATAACTGATTGGCGGTCTGCTTTAATATTGAAACCGGTAATTATGGAGTCTATTGCCAATACCCTTCAGCGGACATAATCCCGGAATACATGGTTTGATTCCCCGAAATACAGAATAGGTGATGATACTCACTTAGCGGTTCGTTTCTCACAGAAGGTGGTAACGTTCATCAACGGTTTGACACTCGATCTTCTAATTCATGCATGAAACTAAGATACTCGTCACAGAAATGAAGACTAATTTCTCCCTCTGAACACGAAGTTATACCCTCGATACAGCGGGTTAGGTTCTTGGAGGGCCAGATCTTGCGTGATGCGTTTGACTTCATACAAATTGGTAACGTTCTCATTGCCAATAAATTCGCGAAGTGAATATTAAAATAGCGCATCACACTGTGTGAGAATGATACTGATTGCTATGAAGTCAATCGTTTTATAGAATGCCTTGCCGTCCGAGAAGCTATAGGGTATAGCTATGTGTTTAGGCAACACATTAGAATACACATTAATGACGGTGCCTTAAATTCATGTATGAAGTATAATATCGATGGTCAAACGGTTCGTGAACGTTGCCACCTGCATTGAGAGACGAACGGCTAAGTCAATAGTTTAGCACCTATTAGAAGATTCCAAGAGTCAGGCCATGTACACCAGGAGTATATCCACTGAAAAGTCCTGGCATAGACACTATAATTCACGGTTTGATTATTAACTTAAAGCGTCAAACCCATACAGAACGTTACCTATTCGTATAAAGTCATTCTTCTTACCGAATACCTTACCTTGACAGAACCAAACCCGCTCTACCCAGTGTCTTAGTTACCGCTCACGGAAAGGAATTAGTGGGTGTTATAGCAGAAGCACTCCTGATTTTCATATAGGAACAGAATAATCGAGATTCAAACCGTTCGAGAACGTTACCACCTTCTTTGGGAGTGGAATGGCTAAATCGATAGCTTCAGCTATCCTATGATACCGACGGCCATGTCAGGTCTCCCGGGGTCAATCCTCTGACTGTTTTGGCGATAGACACCTCAATTCACGGCATGAGTATTAATCTACAGATCCATACCCTTATAGAACGGTACCTACTGCTATACAGTCAAAATTTTAACCGAAGTCCTTACCTTCCGAGAACCCATCCCGCTGTAGCGATTGGCCTGCATAATGATCACCGGAACAAATTAGTAGACATTTTGGCTGAGGAACACCTTATTTTCAAGTATGAGTAGCAGAATCGAAAGTCAAACCGATCGAGAACGTAACCATCATCTTTGAGACTGGCACAACTACGTCAATACCTTCAACTGTCCTGTGATACCGAGAGTCAAATCAGTTGTTCCGGGAGCATATCCGCTGGTCAGTGTTGGCAATAGACACCTTAATGCGCGCTATGAATATTAAAGCAGGTCGTCAAGCCGTTGTAGAACATTTCATATAACTGTAGGGTCAATGTTCTTACAGAATGCCTTACCCTCCCAATAAAGTAACCGGCTGTATCGGGAGTAAAACACCGTGTTTCAAGGTACGAACTATTATACATTTTGTTTACGGGCACCGCAATATCATGTATGAATTAGTGGATCGTTAGTCACACCGTTCGAGGACTGTGATTCGGAGAGTCTATCCAGGTATTCTGGGAGTAAGTCCTCTGATGATTAAGAGCAATAGACACCTTAATTCTTGGTTTGAATATTACAGTGCTGCGCAAACCGTATGAGGACGTGACCAATTGGTGTAAAGTCAAACACTTAACCGATAGCGTTACCCTCGGAGGGTCAAGCTCGCCGTTTCGAGAGTAGAACTTCGTGTTCAGGGAATGGATATGGTCTTCAATTCTGTGAAGGACTCCTTAATTTCAGGCATAAATTAGAAGATCGAGGGTCGAGGACATTACCACGTTCGAGGACATTACCACCTTCTTAGGGAGGCGAAGGGCCAAGTTAATAACTGCACCCATCCTGTTATTCCGATGGACAAACCAGGTATTTGGAGAGTCAATCCGCAGTACAGTATTTGCAATAGACACCCTAATTTACGGTATAAATAATAATACAGAGACTCGAACCATCGTAGAACGGTGCGTACTGAATTTCGAACAGGATACCACACCCCCCGAGAGCATAACCCGCTGCAGCAAGTGTCTTGCATAATGTTCAAGGAAAGAAATTAGTAGACACTTTAGAAGATGGAAACGTTAATTGCCTGTAGCAATATCAAGATAGAGGGTGAAACACTTCGAGGGCGTTGCCACCTTACGGGACAGACGAACGGCTGAGTCAATAGATTCACCTATCCTGCAATTGTGTGAGTCAAAGCAGGTACTCCGGCAGTAATGCCATTGAACATTATTGGCAAGAGTCATCTTAATTAACAGTTTAACTATTAAAATTGAGCGTCAGACCGTTTGTGAACGTTATCAATTGTTATAATGTCAAAAGCTTTAACCTTTGCCGGACCCTCCGCGAACCTCACCCGCATCATCGAGAGTATAACTTCGTGTTCGGAGCATAATATTAGTAAACAATTTGGAGACGGGGAACTTAATTTCATTATGAATAAGAATATCGATGGTCAAAACGTTCGAGAAAGTTACCACGTTTTCTGAGATTCGTGCGGCTATTTCAGTAGCTTCACCCATCTAGTGATTCGGAAAGTCAAACCAGGTATTTCGGGAGTCTATTTGCTGTGCAGCATTGGCAATAGATACCTTAATTCACGGATTGAATAATATAGTAGAGCGTCAAACTGTTTGTGAGCACTTCCAATTGTGATAAAGTCAAACGCTTTATGAAAGGTCTTACCCGCCGAAGAACTAACACGCTGTATCGAGGGTATAAGATGTTGTTCAGAAGGACGTACTAGTATCCATTTTCGTGACGGGCACCTTAATTTTCAGTGTGAGTTAGAAAAGTCAAGTGTCAAACCGTTAGGGAAGGTTTCCACCTTCTGTGAGACATGAACTGCGATGTCAATAGCTACAGCCATCCTCCCTTTCCGAGAGTCAGACTGGGTATTCCGGGATTAAATCAACTGAACAATATTGGCAATAGATACCTTAATTAGCAGAGTAAATATTTAAATAGAGCGTCACGCCGTGTGAGAATGTCACTAATTGCTATAAAGTCAAACGTATTACCGAATGCCCTACCGTCCTAAAAGCTAATCCGCCGTATCGGGAGTATAGCTACGTGTATAGCAAAACACATTGGTGAACATTTTGGTAGCAGGGACCTTAGTTTCATGTATGAATTAGAAGATCGAGAGTCCAACGGTTCGAGGACGTTATCACCTTCTGTGAGAGACGAAGGGCTGAGTCAACAGCTTTACCTATCCTGTGGTTCGGAGTGTCAATCCTGGTATTCCAGGAGTAAATCCGCTAAACAGTATTGTCAATAGAAACATTAATTTCCAGTATGAATGTTAAAGCAGGGAGTCGAACCATTTGAAAACGTTACTAATTGGTATTACGTCATACTCTTTCGAATACCATACCTTCCGAGAACGTAACCCGTAGTAGCGTGTACTGTACTTAGAGTTCACGGAAACAAATTGGTAGAAACTGTAGCAGTCGGGCAGCGTTTTTTCTTGTATGAATAGCGAAATCGACAGTCAAACCGTCGGAGAATGATCCCACCTTCTTTGAAAGTCGCACAGCTAAGCCAATAGCTTCACCTATTCTGTTATTTCGAAGGTCAAACCAGATATCCCGGCAGTAAATGCGCTGTACAGTATTGTCAATATAACCTTAATTCGTGGATTGTTTATTAAAGTAGAGCGTCACACCGTGTGAGAACGTTTGATAAAGTCAAACGTTTCACCGAATTCCTTTCCTACCCCGCCGTCACGAGAGCATAGCTTCTTGTCTAGGGAAACACATTGGTACATTTAGTGACGGGCCCCTTTATTTCAGGTATGAATTAGAAGCTCGGGTGTCAAACCGATCGAGAAAGTTACCACCTTCTTTGAAATTCGAACGGCTAGGTCATCACTTTCACCTATCCTGTGATTCTGGGAGTCAAATTAGGTAATCCTGGAGTAAATCCCCTGAACAGTATTGGCAATAGACACTTTAATACAGTGTTTGAACATTAAAGCGGACCGTCAAACAGATGTATATTGTTACAAATTGCTACACAGTCAACCTTGTTACCAATGACCTTATCCCTCGAAAAACTAACCTCCTGTATCGAGAGTATAACGTCGTGAACTAAGAAACAAGTTAGTCACCATTTCTGTGACGAGCACCTTAACTTCATGTACGAATTAGAAGATCGCTCGTCAAACCGCTCGAGAACGTTGCCACCTTCTTCAAAGTCACGCGTTTTACAGAAAGCCATACCGACCGAGAAGCAAACCCGCCGTATCGACAGTATAACTTTGTTTCTCAGAAAAACTCATCAGTTTATATTTTGGCGACGGGCACCTTAGTTTCATTCACTAATTAGGAAATCGAGTTGCATACCGTTTCGGAACGTTACCCACTTCTTTGTAAGTCGAACGGCTAAGTCAATAGCTTCACGCATCCTGTGGTTCCGAGAGTGGAACCATACACTGTGGAAGTAATTTCGCTGAACAGTATTGAAAATAGGCACCATATTTCACGGTTTGAATATTAAAGTAGTGCGACAAACCTTTTGAGAGAGTTACCAATTTGTATGAGGTCAAATGTTTTAGAGTAGGCCCTACCAATCGAGGACCTGACCCGCTGCTTCGAGATTATAACCTTGTGCTCAGAAAAAAAATCAGTATTCATTTCCGTGACGGGCACCTTATCTTCGATTATGAATTGGAAGATCGAGGGTCAAACCGTTCGGGAACGTATCCACCTTCTATGAGATCCGAACAGCTGACACAATAGCTTCATTGAGAGTCGATCGGCCAAGTAAGTAGCATCACTTATCCTGTGCTTGCGAGAGTCAAACCTGGAACTCCCGGAGTAAATTCTCAGTACAGTATTGGCAACAGTCACCTAAATTCACAGTTTGAATACTAAGGCATACCGTCATACTATTGTACAAATGTGCCTATTGCAAAAGTGTCAGACTTTGAACCGAAGGCATTTGATTCCGAGAAGCTGAACCGCTGTGTCTAGGTTATATCTTCGTGTTGAAGGATGCAAATTAGTATACCTTTTAAAGACGGGCAGCTTAATATCATGTGTGAATTCGGATATCCAGGGTCAAACCGTTCGATAACGTGACCACCATCCATGAGATTCGAACAGCTAACACAATAGCTTCTTTGGGAGTCGAACGGCTAATTAAGCAGCTTCACCTATCCTGTGCTTGCGGGAGTCAGAGAAGGTATTCCAGCAGTAAATGCGTTGTACAGTATTGCCAATAGACACCGCAATTCACAGTATGAATATTAAAGCAGGCCGTCGAACCGTTGTAGAACGATACCAATCGATGAAAAGTCTAGCGTTTTACCGAAGACCTAACCTTAATTTCATGAAGGAATTAGAAGATCGAGGTTTAAACCAGACCACTGCAAATTTCTATAATATTCGAACAGCTATGTCATTAGCTTCACATATCATACTATTCGGATAGACACACGGGGTATTCCGGGAGTCAAAACGGTGTTCAGTATAGGCGGTGGACATCCTGATCCACGGTTTGAATATTAAACTACAGAATCTAATCTTTATAGAACGTTACATATTGCCATATCGTTAATCTTTTACCGAAGACCTCACATTCCGATACCCTGACCTGCAGCAGTATCAATTGTCTAAATTCGTGTTCAAGCAAGCAACCTATTATTATATTTCGTGACGGGCACCTAACTTTCATGTATGAATAAGAAGATCGATATGCATGCTGTTCCAGAACGATATAACTTTCTGTTAGATTCGTAGAACTAAGTCAACAGCTTCACCAAGCCAGTGATTCCGAGCTTTGAACCAGGTATTCTGGGAGTGAATCCGCTATTCAGTGTAGGCAATAGACACCTTAATTTAAGTGATGAATAATAAAGAAGGTAGTCGAATCGTTGGAAAATATAACTAGATGGTAGAAAGTCAAAGATATTACCGGATACCTTACCATCTAAGAACCAAACCCGCTGCGGCTAGTGTCTTGCTTAGTGCCATTGAAACCAATCAGTAGATGTTTTTCAGACGAACAGCTTTGTTTCATGTATGAATAGCAAGGTCGATATTCAAACCGTTGCAAATCAATTCCACCTTCATTAAAAGCCAGATGCCCTAGACAATAGCTTCTCCTATTGATTGCGAGTGCTATACCACGTATTTCAGACGTAAATACGTTAAACAATATTGGCAATTGGTACCGTAACTCGCGGCATGAATATTATGGTTGAGAGTCAAGCCGTCGGAGAAAATTACCAATTGCTAGAAAGGCATTCTTTTTAACCTATACCTTACATTGCGAGAACGCAAGCCGCCGTAGGAATTGTCTTGTTTGCGGTTTACAGGAACGAATTGGTAGACATTATAGCAGAGGCACACCTTATTTTGATATATGAATTAGAAGGTCCAGTGTCATACGATTCGAGAACATTACCATATTCAATCAGAGACGGTCGGCTAAGTTAATAGCTTCAGCTATTCCAAGATTCCAAGTGTCAAGCCATGTATTCCGGGAGTAAATCCGCTGAACAGAATTGGCATTACACAACCTATTCCACGGAGTATTATTAAGGTACAGAGTCCATCCGTTCGTGAACGTTGCCAATTGGATTAAAGTCAAACGTTTTACTGAATCCCTTACCCCTCCGAAAGCCTATCGCACTATACAGAGAGTATAACATCGTTTTCATAGGAACAGATTACTATACCTTTCAGTGACGGGCACCTTAAATTCATGTATGAATTAGAACATCGAAAGTCAAATCATTGATGAACGTTACCATCTTACTTGAAAGTAGCACAGCTAAGTCAATATCTTCGCCGATCCTGCGACACTGACAGTCACACCTGGAATTGCAGGAGTAAATCCGCCGAATAGTATTGGCATTGACACAATAATTCACAGTATGTATATTATGGAAGAGAGTCAATCCGTTTGAGCATGCTACCAATTCCTATAAAGTCAGCCACATCAACCAAGACCTTACCCTCCGAAAACCTATCGCGTTGTACCGAGAGTATTATATGGTGATCACGGAAACAAATTAGTATACATTATAGTGACGTGCACCTTAATCTCATGTATGATTTAGAAGATCGAGCATCGAACCGTTGGACAATGTAACCAGATTCTTTGAGAGTCGCACAGCTACGCCAATAGCTTCACCTATCCTGTTATTCCGAGAGACAAACCAGGTATTCCGCGAAAAAGCCGCAGTACAGTATTGGAATTAGACACCCTATACCACGTTATCAATATTAAGCAACAGTGTCATACCATTTTAGGTCGCTACCTATTGAAATATAGTAAACCTTTTTACCGAAGGCCTTACCATCGAGAGACAATACCGATGTATCTAGAGTATAACATCGCGTCCAAGGAACCAAATGGTATATTTTAGTGACGGTACCCATAATTTAATGAGCGAATAAGAAGATCGAGGGTCAAACCGATCGAGAACGTTGAACCATCTGTGAGAAACAATCGGCTATGTCAATAGTTTCACGTACCCTGCGATTTCAAGAGTCAAACCAGGAATTCCGGGGGGAAACCGCTGTACAGCATTGGCAATTGGTACCTTATTTCGCGTTGTGAATATTAAAATAGAGCGTCACACCGTGTGAGAACGTTACTAGTTGGTATAAAGTCAAACGTTTGACAGGATGCCATTCCGTCGGAGAAGCCTACCCGCTGTATCGAGATTTTAGCTACGTGTTTAGGGAAACACATTAGCATACAATTTAGTGACGACACCTTAAATACATGCATGAATTAGGAGTTCGATGGTCAAACCATTCGAGAGCGATACCACACACCTTGAGAGTCGAACTGCTAAGTCAATAGTTTCGCCCATCCTTCGATTCGGAGTGTGATACCACGTTCTCCGGGAGTCAATCCTCTGAACAGTATTAGTAATACACACTTTAATTCACGGTATGAATAAGGCAGAGAGTCTAACCGTCAGTGACCATTGTAGGTTGGTATAACGTCATTCTTTCTACAGATCATATTACCTTCAAAGAATATAACCGGCTGCAGGGAGTGTCTTGCTTTGTGTTGAGAGTATCAAATTAGTACATATTTTGGTGAAGAGCACCTTAACATCATGCACGAATAAGAGGATAAGGTGTCATACCGTTCCAGAGCTTTACGACGTTCTTTGAGAGTCGAACGGCTAAGATAATAGTTTCAGCTATCCTGTGATTCCAACTGTGAAACCAGGTATTCCGAGAGTACATCCACTGAAGCGTATTGGCAATGGACTCCCTAATTCACGTTGTAAGTATTTAGGCACTGAGTCAAACCGCCGGCGAACGTTATCAATTAAATTAAAGTAATTCTCTTCTCCCAAAACCATTCCGTCCGTGAACCTGTCCCGCAGTAGCGAGTGCCTTGCTAAATATTCACGGAAACAAATTGTAGCCGACGGACACCTTATTTTCATATGTGAGTAGAATAATCGAGAGTCAAACCGTTCGAGAACGATCCCACCTTCTTTAAGAGTTGAACGGCTATGTCAATAACTTCACATATCCTGCTGTTCCGATGGGAAAACCAGGTATACCGAGAGTAAATCAGCTTTACACTATTGGCAATGGACACTTTTGCTCACGGTATGAATATTAAATTACACAATCAACCATTTGTAGAACGCTACATATTGCTGTAGTATCAAACGTTTTACCTAACACCTTATTGTCCGAGAACCTAACCCGCTGTATCTAGAGTATAACTTGAGTGACGTGCACCTTAATTTCATGTGTCAATGAGAACATCGAGTGGACATCAGTTCCAGAACGTTACCACCATCATTGAGAAACCTCACACATAACACAATAGCGTCACCTATCCAGTGGGTCGGAGGGTTGAACTAGGGAATCGGGGAATTAATCCGCTGAACATTATTGGTAACGGGCAGTAGGTAATATTGTTTAGGGTAACACATTAGCATACAATTTAGTGCGGGCACGTTAAATTCATGTACGATATAGGAGATCGAGGGTCAAGTCGCTCGAGAACGTTGCCACCTTCTGTGATCAACGAACGGCAAAGTTAATAGCATCACCTATCCTGTGATTCGGAGAGTCAAACCAGGTATTCTAGGGGTAAGTCCGCTGTAGAGTTTTGGTAATAGACTCATTAATTCACGGTTTGAATATTACAGTAGATCGTAACACCGTTAGAGAGCACTACCAATTTGTATAAAGTCAAACGTTTCACCGAATGCCTTACCTTAGGAGAAGCAAACTCGCCGTTTCCAGGTGACTACTTCGTGTTGCGAGAAAGAAATTAGCCTCCGCTTCAGTGACGGCACATTAAATTCATGCATGTATTAAAATGTCGAGGGTCAAAGCGATCGAGAACGTTACCTCCTTTTTTGAGAGCCCCACATCTAGTTCCATAGCTTCTCATATTCTGTGATGGCGAGAGTCAGAGCACGTATTTTTGGCGCAAGTGCGGTAAACAATATTGGCCGTAGATATCGTAATTCACGGCATGAGTATTAAGGTTGAGAGTCAGACCGTCGGAGAACATTACCAATTTGAATAAAGCTATCCTTTATAACATACACTTTTCATTCCGAGAACTCAATCCGCCGTAGCGACTGTCATACTTAGTGCACATGAAAACAAATTGGTAGACATTATAGAAGTGGCATACCTTATTTTGATATATGAATTAGAAGATCGACGGTCAAACCGCTCGAGAACGTTGTCACTTTCTGTGAGAGACGAACGGCTAAGTCAAGAGCTTCACCTATCCAGTGACTCGGAGAGTCAAACCAGGTATGCCTGGAGTAGAGCCTCTGAACTATATTTCCAATAAACACTTTTATTCACGGTTTGAATAGAAAAGTAAAGCGTCAAACCGATTGAGAGCACTGCCAATTGATATTAAGTCAAACACTGTACCGATGGTCTTAACGTCCAAGAGGCTAACCCGCCGTATCAGGAGTATAGCTACGTGTTTTGGGAAACACATTAGTATAAATTTCAGTGACGGAGACCATAATTTCATTATGAATTAGAGGACCTAGGGTCAAATCGCTCGTGAACGTTACCACCTTGCGTGAGAGATGACCGGCTAAGTCAATAGCTTGACCCTCCCTGCGATTCCGAGAGTCAAACCAGATATTCGGGGAGTAAATCCGCTGAATAGATTGGCAATATATAACATAATTCGTGGAGTGAATATTAAAATATAGCGTAACACCGTGTGAGAACGTTACTAATTGCTACAAAGTCAAGCGTATCACAGAATGCCTTACAGTCCGAGAAGCTAACCCGCCGAATCGAGAGTATAAACACGTATTTAGGGATACACATTATTAACCATCTTCTTGTCGGGGACCTCAATATTATTATGAATAAGATGATCGTGGGCCAATCCATTCGAGAAAGTTACCTCCATTTGTGAAACACGAACCGCTACATCAATTGGTTCATCTATCCAGTGATTCAGATAGGCAAATCAGGAATACAATCCGCTGAAACCTAGTGACAATAGACGTTATAATTCTAGGTTTGAATAAAAATGTAAAGCGTCATGCCATTTGAGAGCATTGACAATTGGTCAAAAATCGAACAACTCACTGATAGCATTAACGTCCGAGAACCTAACCCGCCGTATCGCGAGTATATATTCGAGCTTTGGGAAACACATTAGAATACAATCTTGTGACCGCACCATAGATTTATGCATGAAATAGTTGTTCGAGGGTCAAGCTGCTCGAGAACGTTACCACCTCCTGTCAGAGACGAACGTCTAAGTCAATAGCTTCACCTGTCCTGTGATTCGAAGAGCAGAACCAGGAACTCAGGGAGTACGTCCGCTGAACCGTTTTGGCAATAAACACCGTCATTCACAGTTTGATTATTAAAGCAGGCCGTCAATCCATTGTAGAACATTAACTATCCGTGTAGGGTTAAATGTCGCACAGAATTCCTTACATTCCGAAAAACAGACTCGCCCTATCGGGAGTATAACTCCGCGTTCCCAGGTGCGAACTGGCATACAATTTATTGATGCCACCTTAAATTCATGTATGAATTTTAATATCGAGATTCAAGGTTTTCGAGAACGATGCCACCATCAGTGAGAGACGAACGCCATAGTCAATATTTCATATATCTTGTGATTCTGAGAGCGAAGCCTCCAGGAGAAGGTCCACAATACAGTATTATCAATAGGCTCCTAAACTCGCGATTTAAGTAACAAATTACCAAGTCAATCCGTTGCAGGACGTTACCTATTGGTATAGATTCAAACTTTTTACCGAAGTTAATGTGATTCCGAAAGTCAATTCGGGTATTCCGGGTGTAAATCAGCGGAGCAGTTATGGCCCCAGGCACCTTAATTGAGGGATTGAATATTAAAGTAGAGCCCAATCCGTTTGAGATCATTGCCAATTTGGATAAAGTCCAACACTTTTCCGATGGCCTTACCTTCGGAGAAGCAAGATCGCTGTTTCGAGAGTATAACTTCGTGTTCAGAGAAGGAAGGATGAATTCATTTCAGTGACCAGCAACTTAACTTCATGTACGGATTAGAATATCAAGCCACAAACCGCTCGAGAACGTTGCCACCTCCTGTGAGGACCAACGGCTAAGTGAATAGCTTTACGTACCCGGAGATTCCGAGAGTCAAACTAGGTATTCCGAGAGTAAATCGGCTGATCAGAATTGGCAATAGACACCTCCATTCAGGGCATGAATATTAAAGTAGAACGTCAATCCGTCGGAGAACTTTATCAATTGGTATAGTGTCACTCTATTTATTGAATACGATACCTTCATAGAACATAACACGCCTTTGCGAGAGTCATGCTTAGTGCTCACGGAGAAAAATTAGTAGACAGTTTAGCAGACGGGCAGCTTTTTCATGTATGAATAGCAAAATCGAGTGTCGAACCGTTGGTGGGCGGTCTAATCTGCATTGAAAGTCACACGTCTATGTCAATAGCTTCACCTATCCCGTGATTGCGAGTATCAGACCACGTATTCCAGTAGTAAATGCGCTCAACAGTATTGGTAATAGACACCTTAATTCACGGCATGAATATTAAGATTGAGAGTGGATCCGTCGATGAAAAATACCAATTGGTTCAAAGTCATTCTTTTTACCCAAACCATACATTCCGAGAACACTAGCCGTCGTAGTGATTGTCTTGCAACGGGATCACAGGGACGTATAAGTAGCCATTTTAGCAGACGGATACCTTATTTTCATGAAACAGTAGAATATTCGGGGGTAAAACCGATCGAGGAAGTTGCCATCTTCTGTGAGAACGACTACGCCAATAGCATCACCTCTCCTGCGATTCTGCAAGCCAAACGCAATATTCCGGGAGTTACTGCGCTGCACAGTATTGGCAACAAACACCTTAATTCACGGGTTGTATATTGAAGCAGAGCGTCAAGCCGTTTGAGAACGATACCAATTGGTATAACGTCATACACTTTATCACATACCTTACCATCCGAGAAACTAACCAGCTGTATCGAGAGTATAACTTCGGGGATCAGAAACACAAATTAATATACATTTTAGTGGCGGGCACCATAACTTCGTGTAGGAATTAGAAGATCTAGCGTCAAAACGTACGAAATCGTTACCACCTACTATCAGAGTCGGACGGCTGAGTCAATAGTTTCACCAAAAGTTGCGATTCTGAGAGTCAAACCAGGTATCCCTGAAGTAAAGCCGCTGAGCAGTGTATGTAATAAACACTTTCATTCACGATTTGAATATTAAAGTAAAGCGTTAAACCGTTTGAGAACGATACCACCCTCTACGAGAGGAGTACGTATATGTCAATAGCAACACTTATCGTATAATTCCGAGAGACAAACCAGGTATTCCGTGAGTTAATCCGCTGGACAGGATCGGCATCAAACACCTTAATTCACTGTTCGAATATTAAACTAGAGCATCAAACCGTTGTATAACATTACATAATAGTATAGAGACAAACTGTTTACCGAAAGCCTTACCTTCCGTGCAGCTATCCCGCCGTATCGAAAGTATAACTTCGTGATCATGGAAGCAAATTCGTATACACATTAGTGACGGGCACCTTCATTTGATGTACGATTTAGAAGATCGAGGGTCAATCCATTCGAGAACGTTACCACCTCCATTGAGATTCGAACGGCTAAGTCTATTGCTTTATCTGTCCTGTGATTCAGAGAAACAAACCAGGTACTCCGGGATTAAATCCGCTGAACAGTATTGCCGTTAGACACATTATTTCTCGGCTTGAATATTATAGTTGAGCACCTAGCCATGTGAGAACGTTATCAATGTCTATCGAGTTAAACCTTATACCTAACGCCATAGCTGACGTGAATCTAGTCCGCTGTATCGAGAGTATAACATCGCGTTCAGTGGAACAAAATACACTGAATTTTAGCAGCGGGCACTTTAAATTCATGAATGAATTCGAAGATCGACTGTAAAACCGTTCAAGAATGTTACCGCCTTCTTTGAGAATCGAACGTGTATGTCAGTAGCTTCACCTGTCCTGTGATTCCGAAAGCCAAACCAGGCATCCCGGGAGTCAGCAAACTGTACACGTATGGCAATGGACAAATTGATTCACGGTACGAGTATTAAGGTACAAAGTCTGTTCCTTGAAGAACGTTACCTATTGGTATACTGTGAAAAGTTTTATCGATGACCTTACCCTCCGAGAACCTAACCCACTGCATCGAGAGTACAACTTCGTGTTCAGAGAACGAAAATATTCTCCATTTCAGTAACGGGCACCTTAACTTCATGTATGAATTAGAATATGGAGGGTCAAACAGTACGGGAACGTTATCACCTTCTGTGAGTGTCGAGCGGCTAAGTCAATATCTTCACATATCCTGTGATTCTGTGAATCATACCAGTCATTCCCGGATTAATCCGCTGAAAACTATTTCCAATAGACCCCTTAACACGTTAACTGCCGTGTCACCCGTATTCGGGTGACAGCAAAAGTTCTCATCAGGCCACGTCACCCGTATTCGGGTGACAGCAAGAGTTCTCATCAGGCCACGTCGGGTGACTCCTTCCAAAGGATTTCCGAACATATTTAGATAAATATATGACAGGAGATAATAATACTGTTGAATTTTTTTAAAAATCGTTTATTAACAAAATTATTTACAGTGAAAAATATTGAAGCATTCACTGCAAAGTTGCGGTTGACCAGGGCAGCTTGGACAAAAAGTAGTGGGTTTTCTGAGATTTGCTCGTGCCTTTGATCGTTCCAGTTCTTCTCTTTTATTTGCGTAACACCGCTTGCACGCGCGTCTAAGGCTTTTCCTCAAATTATTTCTGCGAACGGCGATGCAATGCGTATTTCGTCGAACAGAAGGCAGTGTTAAATCTTCACTCAGTCCTAGTAACTTTGCAGCAATCAGTTCTCTGAATCGTCTAATATTTACAGTTTTCTTTGTCGCAATTTTGTAAACGACCAAAGCGTTTACAATTGACGTCCCCAGTTGAAGTTCAACACCAAGCTTCCTATACCACTTGATTCCTTTCCTCATCGTCGAAGCATAGGAAACCATTTGGTCTGAATAATCTATACCACATTTACCCTTATTATATTCGAGGACGGCCAGAGGTTTGAGTCTTGCGGATGGCTGCTGGCTTGAAGAAGCAGCATGAATGTTTTTCGTGCTTTGTGTCATGATAGGAGCGTGTTTCGTAGATAATATTCTCACGTCACGTGTGTCTCTCCATTTGAGTATCACAATCCCGTTATCATCCTCTTTAGCTACCATTTCTCCCCTTCTTAGTTTGCAATTAAGAACATCTTTTGGTATAGATTTCTTGTTATGTCTAAGTGTTCCAACTACATGAGTCTTGCGTCTTAGGCATGATATAGCTAACTCATAACTTGTATAAAAATTGTCAATATACAATGTTCTTCCTTGATCGAAAAGTTTCTCTGCCAGTTGTAGACACACATTGTGTGCCAATCCGGTTTCTCTAATACCTTCCGCTGATTTACCAGAATACATTTTCATTGCCCATGTGTATCCTTCGCTTGAACATAATTTGAATAACTTGATTCCGTACTTGTGCGCTTTATTTGGAATGTATTGCTTGAAAATGAGTCTTCCACGCCATGGAATTAACGTTTCATCGATAACAATGTCTTCTCCAGGCATGTAAGCTTCCTGATACTTTCCTACCAATTTGTTAAAAAATGAAAGTATTTTACCAAGCCGATCATCACGGGCAATGGACATATTATCGACAAAATGAAAATTGCACAATAATAGTTCAAATCTGTTTCGTGACATAATTTGACGCGGTAGCCGGAAATTGTACAATTCGTTTTTGGCCCAATAATTGGCTATTGGGCTCACTTTTACAAGTCCCATCCACAACAATAATCCCAAAAATGGTTTTATTTCTTCAGGATTTGTTGGTTTCCATTTATGCATTCGTGAACCTGGAGTCAGCCTCGATTCATTTAGTTTTTGTTGTGCATATCTATTAGTTTCTAATACCAGCAAGTTTATGATTTCGTCATCGACGAACAATGTAAACACATCATACGGATTTATATCGTCAGGTAATTGCTTATTCAGACCGCCTGTTTCTTGAAAAGAAATTGATTTTTGCCGACCACTAAATTCACTCCATTCACTTTGTTGAACTGGAGCTTCCTCAGTATCATCAACGTTGCTTTCTTCTTCCACGACCAAATCTCGTAACATCTCGTCAATAGTATCTTCATAATGTTCATTATCACTAAGATTGCATTTATCCGTATCCGTATCAGAATCTGATGATATGATACGATTTACTTTTCTTCTTTTGGGCAATCTGATCACTTCCTCATCGCTGCTATCCGAATTTGAGCAACTAGCGTGACTAGTCTTCCTTTCACTGCGATATGAATCACTGCACACTGACTTTTTCATCTTTCTCTTCACTATTGAAAAATTATGGGCAGAGATATTAGTTGTACTACTCAGTACACGGCAAAGATTACAACTGCTCGTGCAGAGTAATAACGTGATAAATGAGGATCGTAATAGATATCGGGGTGAGAGTACCGAAAGAAATGTAAACAGACATGCGGTAGCAGAGCACGCATCTTACAGTGGCACGGGTGGCCTGACGGGGATTTTGTTGTAAACACGCGTGGCAGTCAACGTGTTAATTCACGTTATGGATATCAAGGTAGAGAGTTAAACCGTTTGAGAATGTTAACAATTTGTATAACGTTATACACTTCTTCGCATACCTTACCTTCCGAGAACAGAAGGAGCATATCGTGGGTATAATATCCTGTTCACCGTAGCAAATGGGTATACATTTTAGTGACGGGCACCTTAAATTCATTTATGAATAAGTTCCAGATTCAAAGCGTTCGAGAACGTTACCACCATCGTTGAGATTCGTACGGTTAAGTCAGTAGCATCACTTACCCTGTGATTCCGAAAGTCAAACCAGATATTGCGGAGTGAATATTCTGTACAGTATTGGCAATAGACACCGTCATTCACGATTTTAGTGTTAAAAAACTGCGTCACGCCGTTTCAGAACACTACCAATTTGTACAAAAGTCAAATGCTTTACCGAAGATCATACCTTGCGCTATCCTCGCTCGCGTCATTGAGAGTGTAACTTCGTATTCAGAAAAAGGCATTAGTATTCAGTTTAGTGAGTAGCACATTAATTTCATGCATGAATTAGGAGATCAGGTGTCAAAGCGTTCTAGAACGTTGCCACCGTCCAAGAGAATCGTTCAGCTATGTCAATAGCTGCACCTATCCTGTGATTCTGAGGGACAGGCCTGGAATTCCTGGAATCAGTGCGCTGTAGACTATTTTCAATGGACATCTTAATTCACGGTTGGGATATTAATGTAGACCACTAAACAGTTTGAGAACGTTACCACCCTCTATGGGAGACTAACGTCTATGTCAACAGCTTCACCCATCCTGCGATTCTCAGAGCAATTCCAGGTATCTCAGAAGTAATACGACTGAACACTATTGGCAATGGATCACTTAATTCACAGTTTGAGTATTATAGTTGTGCGTAAAACCGTTTGTGAGCGTTACAAATTGCCATAACAACATACAATATACCTGATTCCTTTCTTGCAGAGATTATAATCCGCTGTGTCGAGGGTATAGCTTCGTGTTCAGCGAAACAAATTAGTACACATTTTAGTGAAGCGCAACTTAATATCATGTATGAATTAGATGATCGAAGGTCAAACCGATTGAGATCGTTACGACCTTCTGTGGGAGCGAACGACTAAGTCAATAGTTTTCAACTATCCCGTGATTCGGAGAATTAAACCGTGCATTCCGGGATTAAGTCCGCTGAAGAGAATTGGCAATAGACATCATAATTAACGGTTTGAATATTATAGCAGACCGCCATACAGATATGGATTACCTACAGGTATAGAGTCGATCTCTTTTCAGATAGACTTACCTTCGGAGAATCTGACCTGCCGTTTCGGGAGTATAAAGTCGTGTTTAGAGAAACACATTGGTATACATTTCAGTAATGGCACCGTAAATTCATGTATGAATTAGAATATCGATGTTCAAACCGTTCGGGAACGTTACTACATTCTTTGAGATTCGAACGGCTAAGTTTATTGCTTCACCTATCCTGCGATTCCGAGAGTGAGATCAGGTAATCCGGGAGTAAGTCCGCTGATTTTTATTGGCAACTGCCACATTAACTCACGGTATGAATATTAATATAGAGCGTCAAACCGACGGAACAAATTATGTAATGTAATTCCTATAATTCCTGCCCATAATGTAATTCCTGTTACCGAATACCATACCTTCCAAGTACCTAACCCGCTATACCGAGTCTCCTGCTTAATGTGCACGAAAACTAATTAGTAGACCTTTCAGAGGACGAACACCACATATTTGTGTTTGAATATCCACATCTGTAGTCAAGTCGTTCGCTGTCACGCTGAACAGTATTGGCAATAGATACATTAATTCTCGGTATGAATATTGAAGTAGAGCGTCAAACCGTTTGAGAACGATACCAGCTGATATAAAGTCAATCGTTTTACCAATGATCATACCTACCGAGAGCCTTATCTGCTGCAGCAAATGGGTTGCTTAGTGTAACCGGAGACAAACAAGTATACATTGTAATGACTTGGTCATTAGTTTCATGTATGGACGAGAATATCGTGATGCAATCCGTTCCAGAATGTTTCCACCTTCCTTGAGAATGGCATAACTAAGGAATAGCTAGTGATTCGGAGGGTCACACCAGACATGTCAAGTGTAAATCCGCTGTATACTGTTGGCGATGAATTCCTTCATTCGCCTTTGGAATATTAAAGTAGGCCGTGGAACCATTTGATATCGTTACCCATTGGTATAGAGTCAAACTTCTTACCCATGGCCTTACCATCAGATAGCCTGACGCCAATTATCGAGAGTATAATTTCGTGATCAGAGAAGCAAAGTAGTTTACGTTGTATTGACAAGTACCTTAATTTCACGTATGAATAAGAAGGTCGATATTAATACATTCCATAACGTTAACACTTTTTTGGAGAATCGCATAGCCAAAGCAATACCAGTAAATCCGCGGAACAGTATTGTCATTAGAATCCTCATTTCACGGTCTGAATATTAAAGCAGACCGTCAAGCCATGGCGGAACGTTACCTATTGGTATAGAGTTAAACACTTTGCAGATGGCCTTACATTCATAGAAGGTAATCTGCCGCTTCGAGAGTATACTTTCGCGTTCAGTGAAGCAAACTAGAACACATTTTAGTTACGGGTACCTTAATTTCACTTTGGATAAGAAGATCGAGGGTATATCCGTTCAATAACATGGCCACACTCTTTGACAGTCGCACAGCTAAATCACTTGCCTCATTTGCCCCGTGATTTTGAGCTCAGACCAGGTATTCCTGGAGGAAATACGCAGAAGAGTATTGGTAATACCCACCTTAATTACCGGTTTGATTGTTAAAGTAGAGCGTCAAAACGTCTAAGAGCGATACCAAACATAATAATGTCAAACGTCTTATTGAAGTCCATACACTCAGAAAGCCTTACCCGCTGTATAGAGAGTATTACGTAGCGTTCAGAGAATAAAATTAGTATACATTTTAGTGATGGGCACCTTAATACCATCTATGAATTGGAAGATCGACGTTCAAATCGTTCTAGGACGATCCAACCTTCTTTAAGAGCCGAACGGCTAAGTCAATAACTTCACATGTCCTGTTATTCTGATTGTCACACCAGGTATTCCGAGAGTCAATCCGCTGAACCTAATGGCAATGGACACTATATTTCACCGTTTGAATTTTAATGTACAGAGTCAAACATTTGGAGAGCGATTCATATTGGTATAATGTCAAGAGTTGTACTGAAAACGTTACCCTCCGAGAACCTAACCCGCCGTATCGAGAGTACAACTTCGTTATCAGAGAAACACATTAGTATTCATTTTAGTGACGGCAGTCTCAATTTCATATATGCATTAGATGATCGAGGGCGAACAGTTCGAAAACGATATCACCTTCTTTGAATGTCGCACATTTAAGTTAATAGCTGCACCGCTCCTCTGACTCCGAGAGGCAAATCAAGTATTGCAGGAGTACATGCGCTGAACATTATTGGCAATAGACACCCTAACTCACCGTATGGATACTAATGTACACAGGCAATCCTCTGCAGAACGATAGCAATTGATATAGCGCCATACTCCTTACCGGATACCATGCCTTCCGAGAACATAGCTCGCTGTATCGCAGGTATATCTTCGTGTTCAGAAATACAAATTAGCATACAGTTTAGTCACGCCCACTGAACTTTATTTATGCATAAGAAGTCTGAGTGTCAAACACTCGAGTACGTATTCACCTTCTTTGAGAGTCGATCGGCTGAATCAACAGCTTCACCTCTCCTGTGATTCCGACAGTGAAGCCTGGTATTCCAGAAGTAAGTCCGCTGAAGGGTATTGCCATATGACGTCCTATTTTACGCTAAAATTATTAAAGTTCAGAATCAATCCGTTGTTGAATCATTCTTATTGGTACAGAGTCCAACTTTCTACCGATGGCCTTACTTTCCGAGACGATAATCAGCTGTATCGTGAGTATAACAACGTGTTCCGGGAAGAAAATTCATATACACTTTACTTACGGACACCATAACTTATGTATGATTTAGAAGGTCTATGGTCAATCCTTTCGCAAGCATTACCACTTACTTGGAGAGTCGAACGGCTAACTCAATAGCGCCACCTACGCTGTGCATCCGAGAGTCAAACCTGGGATACCGAGAGTAAATCCGGTGATCTGTATTAGCAATACACTTAATTCGCGGTATCAATACTAACGTACAGGGTCAAATCGATATGGATCGTTACGTATTGGTATAGAATCAAACTTTTCACCGAAAGCCTTACCTTCCGAGAAGCTAACTCACTGTATGGAGAGTATAACTTCGTGTTCAGAGAAGCAAGTGCGATTACATTTTAGTGACGTGCACATTAGTATCACGCGTGACTTCGAAGATCCAGTGTCAAACCGTTCGAGAATGTGACTACCTTTCTTTAGATTCGAACAGCCAACACAGAAGCTCCTTTGAGTCGTACGGGCAAGTCAGTAGTCTCACCTAACATGTGATCCCTAGAGTCAATCAGGGTAATCCGCGTCTAAACCCGCTGTGCAGTATTGGCATTAGGCATGCAATTTCACGGAATAAATATTGAAGAACAGGGTCAATGCGTTGTAGAACGTTACCTATTGCAATATAGTCAGACATTGTACCGAAGGCCTTATTTTCCGAGAAGCTAACCCGCTTCGTCGAGAATATAACATCGTATTCAGAGAAAGAAGTTAGTATTCATTTGAGTGACGTGCAGATTAACTTGATGGAAGAATTAGAGGATCGTGCGTTTAACCGCTCGAGAACGTTGCCACCTTCTGCGAGACAACGACTGCTAAGTGAATAGCTTCACCTATCGAGTGATTCTGAGAGTCAAGCCAAGTATTCCGGGCGTAAATCCGCTGAACAGTATTGGAGATAGACACCTTCATTCACGGTTAGAATATTAAAGTAGGCCGACAACTCGTTGTAGAACATTAACTATTCTTGTAGGGTTAATGTCTTGGAGAATGCCTTACACTCCGAATAACTGACGAGCTGTATCCAGAGAATAACGCCGCGTTCGGAAGTATGAACTAGTATACAATTTAGTGTCCGCACCTTCAGTTCATGTATGAATTAGAAGCTCGAGGGTCATAACGTTGCAGAACGATACCACCTCCTTTGTGAGCCGAACTGCTTAGCCAAGAGCTGCACTTATCCTGTGATTCCGAGGGCCTTACCAGGTATTCCGAGACTCAATCTACAGTGCAGTATAGCCGATGGACAAGTTAGTTCACCGTATGAATATTAAGGAAGGGCTTCAAACCTTAGTAGAACGTTAGGTATTTGTATAGTGTCAAACCTTTACAGAAGGCCTTAACTCCCTAAATCCTAACCCGGTGTAGAAAGTGTCTTGCTTAGTGTTCATGGAAACAAATTAGTAGAAATTTTAGCAGACACACACCTTATTTTTAAGTATGACTAGCAAAATCGAGAGTCAAACCTCTCGAGAACGTTACCACCTTCTTTGCGAGTCGAACTGCTGAGTCAATACAATGACATATCCTGTGATTCCGAAAGTCAAACCAGGTATGCCGGGTGTAAATCCAAGGTACAGTTTTGGCCATAGACACATTAATTCACGAACTGAATATTAAAGTGGAAAGATAAACAGTTTGAGAACGTTACCAATTTGAACGAAGACATTCCTTTTACCGAATACCTCAACTCTCGAGATCCCAGCCCGCTGTATCGAGAGATCAACTTCGTTCTCAGAACAGTAATATTGTACATATTTTAGTGCCGCCATCGTATTTCATGTATCAATTAGAAGATCTAGGGTCAAACCTTCGGGGAACGTTACCACCTTCTTTGAAACTTTGACAGCTGAGTCAATGCCTTCACCTTTTCTAGTGATTCCGATAGTCAAATCTGGTATTCCAGGAGTAAAGCTGCTGAACACCATTGGCAATTGACTCCTTAATTAACGGTTTGAATATTAGAGCAGACAGACAAACCGTTGTAGAACGTTACCAATTGCTATAAAACTCAATGTTTTACAGGGCACCTCACCTTCCGCGATCCTCACCAACTTCATCGAGAATATAACTTTGAGTTTTGTTTTACAGGGGACCTCACCTTCCGCGATCCACACCAACTTCATCGAGAATACAACTTCGTGTTCACAGAAAGAAATTAGTATTCATTTCGGAGACGGGCGTCTTAACATCATGTAAGAATTAGATGATCGATGATCAAACCGTTCGAAAACGTTAGCACCCCCTTTGAGCATCGAACGGACATGTTAATGGCTTCACCCATTCTTTGGTACCGAGAGTCCAATCAGGCATTCCGCGAGTAAATACGCAGTACAGTATTAGTAATAGACACCTCAGCTCACTATACGAATATTAACCTACAGCGTCAAACCGTTGGAGAACGTTACCCATTAATATTACGTCATATTCCTTACAAGACACTTTTATTTCCTAGAACCGAACTCACTGTAGCGAATATCGTGCCTAGTGCTCACGGAAGGAAATTAGGAGACATTTTAGCAGGCGGACAACATCTTTTTCATGTATGAATTAGAAGATCGAGCGTCAAACCGTTCGAGAAAATTGACACCTACTATTATAGTCGAACGGCTAAGTAAATAGCTTCACCTATCCCGCTACTCCGTTAGTCAAACCAGGTATTCCGGGAGACAATACGGTGTACACTATAGGCGGTGGACATCCTAATTCACGGTTAGAATATTAAACTACAGAGTCTAAACTTTGTAGAACGTTACCAATAGGTATAATGTCAAAAGTTTTACAGAAGAACTTATCCCCCAAGTACCAAATCCGTGGTATCGTATGTATTACTTCGTTATTAGAGACACAAATTAGTATACATTTTAGTAAGGGGCAGGTTAATTTCACGTATGGGTTGGAAGACTAAGTGCCAAAAGTTTCGAGAAGGTTACCTATTCTTTGGGACTTGAACGGCTGAGTAAATAGCTCCACCCATCCCGAGTATCCGAGAGGCAACCCGGGAAAACCGAGAGTAACTCCGCTGATGAGTATTGGCATTTGACACCTTAATTCATGGTTTGAATAAAAAAGTATAGCCTAAAACCGTTTGAGTGCATAGCCGATTGGTATAAAGTCAAACACATTGTCGATGGCCTTACCTTCGATAAAGCAATCTCGCCGATTCAAGGGTATAACTTCGTATTCCGAGATGGAAATTAGTCCTCATTACTGTGCAGGGCAACCTAATTTCATGTATGAATTAGAAGATCAATGCACAAACCGTTCGAGAACGTACCACCCTCTATGAGAGTCGAACGGCCAAGTTAATAGCCTCACCTATCATGTGATTCCGAAAGACAAACCATTTATGCCGGCTTTAAATCTGCGTAACAGAGTTGGCTCTAGATACCTTAACTGACGGATTGAATATTAAAGTAGAGCGTGAAACCGCTTGCGCACGTTACCAGTTAGTATAAAGTCAAACGTTGTTCCGAAGATCTTACCATACGAGAAACTAACCCGCTGCTTCGAGAGTACAACTTCGTGTACATGGAAACAAATTATTCTAAATCTTAGTGACAGGGACCATAATTTCATGTATTATTTAGAAGATCGAGTGTAAATCCGTTCAAAAATATTACCACCATCTTGGAGAGTCGAGCGTCTAATTCAATGGCTTCAACTGTCCTGTGATTCCGGAAGTCACAAAAGATGTCCCGGGAGTGAATCCGATAAACAGTGTTGGCAATAGACACCTTGATTCACGGTTTGAATATTAAAGCAGACCGTGATATTAATGTAGCACTATACCTATTGCTATAGTGTCAAACTTTCTACCGAAGGCAATAGATTCTGAGAAGCGGAACCGCTGTATCTAGATTATAACTCCGTGTTGAGAGATGCAAATCAGTATATCTTTTAGTGACAGGTAGCTTAA
This sequence comes from Lasioglossum baleicum, assembly GCF_051020765.1. Lineage (NCBI taxonomy): Eukaryota > Metazoa > Arthropoda > Insecta > Hymenoptera > Halictidae > Lasioglossum > Lasioglossum baleicum. The sequence continues at coordinate 164,155 of NW_027469366.1, forward strand.
TATCATGTGTGAATTCGAATATCCAGAGTCAAACCGTTCGAGAACGTGACCACATTCCATGCGATTCGAACAGTGAATGCAATAGCTTTTTTGAGAATCGATCGGCCAAGTCAGTAGCTTCACATATCCTGTGCTTGCGAGAGTCAAACCTTGTACTCTCAGAGTAAACGCTCAGTACAGTATGGGCAATTGTCACCTTAATCCACGGTATGAATATTAAAGTAGAGAGTCAAACCCACGTAGAACATTACCAATTTGTATAAAGGCCTTATTTCCCGAATAGATTCCCTTCTGTCAACATATCCCGCTGCATCGAGTATATAACTTCGTGTGGAGAGAAACATATTAGTATACATTTGTATTTCGGACAACTTATTTACCTATACGAATAGAAAAATCATGAGTGAAGCCTCTTGTGAACGTTGCCAGCTTCTTTAGTGTCGAACGACTAAGTTAACAGATTCACCTATTCTGTGATCCGAAGAGTCAAACATGGTAATGCGCGTGTAAATCCGCTGGGCAGTATTGGCATTAGGCGCACAATTTCGAAGTATAAATATTGAAGAACAGGGTCAATACGTTTTAGAACGTTACCTATTGCGATATAGTTAGGCACTCTACCGGAGGCCTAATTTTCCGAGAAGCTAACCCGCTGTATCGAGGTTATAGCTTCGTGCTCAGGGAAGCAATTCAGTATCAGTTTTAGTGACGGGCACATTAATTTCATGTATGGATTAGAAGATCGAAGGTCAAGCAGTTCGGGAACGTCACCACATTCCTTCAGAGCCGAACGGCTAAGCCAATGGCATCACCTATCCAGTGATTGCGAGAGTCAAACCAGGAATTCAGGGCTAAATCCGCTGGTCAGTATTGGAAATACCCTACCGCTATTCACGGTTTGAATGTTAATGTAGAGCGTCAAGCGGTATGAGAGCGTTACCAATTGGCATGAAGTCAAACGTTTTACAGAATGCCTTAACGTACGAGAAGCTTACCCACCGTATGGAGAGAATAGCTACATGTTTAGGGATACACAATAGTAAACATATTAGTAACGGAACCTTAATTTTGATATGGATATGAACATCGATGTTCAAAATTTTCGAGAAAATTACCACCTTCGGAGAGAGTCAAACGGCGAAGTCAATAGATTCACACAACCTGTGATTCCTAGAGCTAAGCCAGATATTCCGCTAACCAGAATTGGCAACAGATACCATAATTCACTGTCCGAGTAATAAGATAGTGTGTCAAACCGTCGGCGAACATTACCAATTCGTATTAAGTCATTCATTTTACCGACAGCCTTACCTTCCGAGAACCTGACACGCTGTAGCTAGTGTCTCGCTTGTTCCTCACGGAAATAAATTAGTAGACATTTTGGTGGACACTTTTGTGCATAAATATCAACATCTAGAGTCAAAGCGATCGAGAACGGTACCATTCTCTTTGAGAGTCGATCAGATATGTCAATACCTTCACCCATCCAGTGATTCCGAGAGCCACACCAGGTAATCTGAAGGTAAATACGCTGAAGAGTATAGGCAGTGGACACGATAATGCACGGTTGGAATATTAAAGTAGGCAGTCCATCCTTTGTAGAACTTTCCATACTGGTATAATGGCAAAAGTTTGACAAAAGTCAGTACCCTCCGCGTACCTAAGTCCGCACATAATCATCGATATCGAGAGTATAACTTCGTAATCAGAGACACAAAGTAGTATACATTTTAGAAACGGGTACCTTAATTTCACGTATGAGTTAGAAGATCAATTGTCTATCCGCTCGGGAACAGAATAGCTTCACCTATCCTGTAATTCCGAGAGTCAACGCCGGTATTTAAATAGCAAGTCCGTTGAATAGTATTGGCAACTGACACCTTAATTCTCTGTCTGAATATTATAACTGGCCGTCAAACCGTTGTAGAATGTTAGTTATTGCTATAGAGTGAAACATTTTACCGATAGCCCTACCTTCGGAGGAGCTATCCCCCCCGTATCGGGAGTATATAATCGTGATAATGGAAAGAAATTCAAAATTATTTCTGAGACGGGCAGCTGGAGTTATGTATGAATTAGAAGACCGATGGCCAAACCGTTCGAGAACGTTATCACCTTCCTTGAATGTCACAGTTCTAAGTCAATAGCTGCACCTATCCCATGATTCCGAGAGGTAGTTCAGGTATTCCAGGCGTAATTGCGCTGAACGGTATAGGTTTGACGGTTGACGCTTTACTTTTCAATTCAAACCGTGAATTAAAGTGTCTATTGGGAGTACTATTCCGCTGATTTTCTCCAGGAATACCTGGATTGAATATCCGAATCCCTGGATCGGTGAAACTATTGAGTTGGCAGTTCGAATCTGATAGAAGGCGGTAACTTTCTCGAATGGTTTTTTCTCGAATCTCAAAGGAGGAGGTAATTACTTCGTACGGATTGACTCTCGATCTTCTAATTTATATATCAAAATAAGGTATGCCTCTGCTATAATGTCTACTACTTTGGTTCCGTGAGCACTGAGCATGACACTCGTTACGGCGCGTTATGTTCTAGGAAGGTATTATCTTCAGCAAAACAAATGACACTATACAAACTGATAATGTTCTCCGACGGATTGACCTTCAACTTTAATATTTGTACCCTGAATGAAGGTGTCTATTGCCAATACTGGAAAGCGGATTTACACCCGGAATACGAGGCTTGACTCTCGGAATCGGAACAATTGGTGAAGATATTGACGCAGTCGTTCGTCTCTCACAGGAGGTGGCAATGTTCTCGAGCGGTCTGAATCTTGACCTTCTAATTCATACATGAAATTAAGGTGCGCTTCACTAAAATGTATTGTAATTCCTTTTTCTGCACTCGAAGTTACACTCTCGATGCAGCAGGTTATATTCCTGATGGGTAAGGTCTACGGTAAATCTTTTGACATTATACCAAGGCGTAACGTGCATCCACGATTTGTCTGTGTATCTTAATATTTACACCGTGAAATATGGTGTCTAATGGCCATGCTAAACAGCAGATTGACTCGCGGAATACCTCACTTAGCTCTCTTAATCACAGGATAGCCGCTGTTCACATAGTCGTTCAATTCTCAATATAGGTGGTAACGTTCACAAACTGTTTGACACTCGATCTGCGAACTCACACATGAAACTTAGGGTGCCGTCACTAGGATATATAATACTATGCTTTCTTGAACAGGAAGTTATACTCTCGATACGGCGGGATAGGTTATCGCAGGGTAAGGCTTTCGGTAAAATGTTTGACTGTATTGCAATATGCGTTCTTCATTGCCTATCTCTGACCCTTAATACTTATATTGTGAAATATAGTGTCTAATTCCCATACTGTATTCCTGGATAAGTCGCGGAATACGTGGCCTGTCTCTAGGAATCGCAGGATACGTGAAGCTATAGGCGTATCTGAGCGACTATCAAAGAAGGTGGGTACGTTCTAGAACGGTTTGACCCTCGGCCTTCTGCGCCATTCATGAAATTAAAGCGCCCATCGCTGAAATGTATACTAATGTGTTTCTCTGAACTGGAAGCTATTCTCTAGGTATAGCGGGTTAGATTATCGGAAGATAAGGCCTTCGATAAAGAGGAATAGTTCATTCCCTTATGTAACGATATAGAACAGTTGGACACTCTACATTAATATTCAAATCGCGAATTAAGATGACAAGTACCAATACTGTTCAACGAATTAACTCCAGGAATACCAGGCTTCGCTCTCGGAATCACAACTACATGCAAAGTTACTGACTCAGCCGTTCGACTCTCAAAGAAGGTGGTAACGATCTAGAACGGCTTGACATTCAATCCTCCAATTCATATTTGAAAATTTGGTGTGCTTCAGATATAATATATAGTCATTTGTTTCCGTGAGCACTAAGCATGACACAGGCTACCGCGGGTTAGGTTCTAGGGAGGGAAAGTTTTCCGTAATAAGAATGACGCTATACCAATTGGTAATATTCTCCGACGGTTTGACCTTCTACTTTAATATTCATAGCGTGAATACACATATATACAAATATATATATATATATATATATATATATATATATATATTTTCTTTTTTTCTTTTTTTTCTACTGTTGACAAATTTAATTGTCTAATATTTTTTCTACTGATACAATCGACTAGTACTGTAGAGAGCTAATTTTATTGAATATATACTACGAAAACATGTATTGATATATTCTACTGTTGGCAAATTATATTCTGTAAAATTTGATCTATTGATACTTTCGACTAGCAATGTGGTGAGCTAACTTTATTGCATATATAATATGAAAATTTGTTGCAATGCAAACTTCCACTGTTGACAAATTTTATTGTGCAAAATTTGCTCCATTGATATTATAGACTAGTATTGTGGTGAGCTAATTTTATTGGATACATATTATGAAAATTTGCTCTACTGATATTTTCGACTAGTATTGTGGTGAGCTAATTTTATTTTATATATAATATGAAAATATGCTCTACTGATATTTTCGACTTGTATTGTGGTGATCTAATTTTATTGCACATATAATGTGAAAATTTTCTCCACTGATATTTTCGACTAGTATTGTTGTGAGATCATTTTATTGCGTATATAATATGAAAATTTATTCTATTGAAATTTTCTAGTGTTGGCAATTTTTGTTGTGAAAAATTTGCTCTATTGTTATTTTCGTCCAGTATCGTGGTGAGCTAATTTTATTGCGTATATAATATCGAAATTTGTTGTATTGAAATTCTGAATTGATGACATATTATATTTTGTAAAATATGCGTTATCGATATTTTGGACTAGTATTATGTTGATCTAATTTTATAGTATATATAATTTGAAAATTTGCTCTACTGATATTTTCGACTAGTGATGTGGTGAGCTAATTTTGTTGCATGTATAATTTGAAAATTTGCTCTACTGATATTTTTGAATAGTATTGTGGTGAGCTAATTTTGTCGCATATATAATATGAAAATTTGCTCTTCAGATATTTTCGACTAGTTTTGTGGAGAGCTAATTTTATTGCATATATAATATGAAAATTTGCTCTTCTGATATTTTCGACTAGTATTGTGGTGAGCTAATTTTATTGCATATATAATACGAAAATTTGCTTTACTGATATTTTCGACTAGTATTGTCGTGAGCTAATTTTATTGCATGTATAATTTGAAAATTTGCTCTACTGATATTTTCGACTTGTATTGTGGTGAGCTAATTTTGACGCATATATAATATGAAAATTTGCTCTTCTGATATTTTCGACTAGTTTTGTGGTGAGCTAATTTTATTGCATATATAGTATGAAAATTTGCTCTTCTAATATTTTCGTCTAGTATTCTGGTGAACTGATTTTATTGAACATATAATATGAAAATTTGCTCTACTTATATTTTCGACTAGTGACGTGGTGAGCTAATTTTGTTGCATATACAGTATGAAAATTAGCTTTACTCATATTTTCGACTAGTATTGTGGTGAGCTCATTTTATTGAATATATAATGTGAAAATTTTCTCCACTGATATTTTCGACTAGTATTGTGGTGAGCTAATTTTATTGCATATCTAATACGAAAATTTGCTTTACTGATATTCTCGACTAGTATTGTGGTGAGCGAATTTTATTGCATGTATAATTTGAAAATTTGCTCTTCTGATATTATCGAATAGTATTGTGGTGAGCTCATTTTATTGCGTATATAATATGAAAATTTATTCTATTGAAATTTTCTAGTGTTGGCAATTTTTGTTGTGAAAAATTTGCTCTATTGCTATCTTCGTCCAGTACGGTGTTGAGCTAATTTTATTGCGGATATAATATCGAATCTGTTGTATTGAAATTCTGAATTGATGACATATTATATTGTGTAAAATATGCGATTTCGATATTTTCGACTAGTATTATGTTGAGTTAATTTTATAGTATATATAATTTGAAAATATGCTATACGGATATTTTCGACTAGTATTGTTGTGAGCTAATTTTATTGCATATATAATATGAAAATTTGCTGTACTGATATTTTCGTCTAGTATTCTGGTGAGCTGATTTTGTTGCACATATAATATGAAAATTTGCTCTACTGATATTTTCGACTAGTGTTGTGGTGAGCTAATTTTGTTGCATATGCAATATGAAAATTAGCATTACTCATATTTTCGACTAGTATTGTGGTGAGCTCATTTTATTCAATATACAATATGAAAAATTGCTCTACTGATATCTTACACTAGTATTGTGGTCAACTAATTTTATTGCATATATAATATCTAAATTTGCTCTACTGATATTTTCGAATTGTATTGTGGTGAACTAATTTTATTGCAAATATAATACGAAAATTTTCTTTACATATATTTTCGAGTAGTATTGTGGTTATCTAATTTTATTGCATATATAATATGAAAATATGCTCTACTGATATTTTCGAATAGTATTGAGGCGATCTAATGCTTTTGCATATAATATATGTAAATTTTCTCCACTGATATTTTCGACTTTTATTGTGGTGAGGAAATTTTATTGGATATATAAAATGAAAATATGCTCTACTGATATTTTCGACTAGTTTTGTCGTGAACTAATTTTATTGCTTTTGTAATATGAACATTTCCTCCACTGATATTTTCGACTAGTATTGTGGTGAGCTAATTTTGTTGCATATATAACATGAAAATTTGCTTTATTTATATTTTCGACCAGTATAGTCGCGTGCTAATTTTATTGCATATATATTAAGAATGTTTTCCCTACTGATATTTTCGACTAGTATTGTGGTGATCTAATTCTATTGCATATAAAATACCAAAATTTGCGCTACCGATATTTTCGGCTAGTGTTGTGGTTAGCTAACTCTATTCCAAATATAATATGAGAATTTGCTTTACTTATATTATCGAGTTGTATTGTGGTGAGCTGATTTTGTTGCATATATAATGCGAAAACATCATCTACTGATATTTTCAATTAGTATTGTGGGGAATTAATTTCAGTGCATACATAATATGAAACTTTGCTCGTCTGCTAGTTTCGACTAGCATTGTTGTGAGCCAATTTTATTGCATATGTAATATGATTATCTGCTCTACTGATATTTTCGACTAGTATTGTGGTGAGCAAATTTCATTGCATATATAAGATGAAAATTTGCTCCACTGATATTTTCGACAAGTATAGCGGTCAGCTAATTCTATTGCATATATAATATCAAAATTTTGCTACAGTGATATTTTCGACTATTATTGTGGTGAGCTAATTTTATTCGATTTTTAATATGAAAATTTTCTCTACTGATATTTTCGACTAGTATTGTGGTTAGATAATTATTAGTGCATATATAATATGAAAATTTTCTATACTGATATTTTCTACTAGTATTGTGGTGAGTAAACTTTGTTGCATATATAATGCGAAAATTTGCCCTCCTGATATTTTCAACTAGTATTGTGGTGAGCTAATTTTATTGCGTATATAATATGAAAATTTGAGATATTGAAATTTCCTACTGTTGATTAATTTTATTGCGCAAAATTTGTTTTATTGATATTTTCGACTACTCTTCTGGTTAGCAAATTTTAATGCATATATTATATGAAAATTTGCTCTACTGATATTTTCGAATAGTATTGTGGTAAGCTAATTTTAATGCATATATAGTGTGGATTATTGCTCTACTGATATTTTCGTCTAGTATCGTGGTGACCTAATTGTATTGCATATATAATATGAAAATTTGCTCTACTGAAATTATCGACTAGTATTGTGCTGAAATAATGTTATTGCATATATAATATGATAATTTTCTCTACTGATATTTTCGACTAGTTTTGTGGTGAGCTAATTTTGTTGCATATATAATATGAAAATATGCTGTACTGATATTTTCGACTAATATTGTGGTGAGCGTATTATGTTCCATATATGGTACGAAAATTTGCTCTACTGATATCTTCGACTTGTATTGTGGTGAGGAAGTTACATTGCATATATAATATGAAAATTTGCTCCACTGATATTTTCGACAAATATTGCGGTCAGCTAATTTCATTGCATATATAATATTAAAATTTGCACTACTGATATTTTCGAATATTATTGTGGTGAACCAATTTTATTGCATATATAGTATGAAAGTTTGATCTACTCCTACTTTCGATTGGTATTGCGGTGAGCTAATATTATTGCATATATAATATGAAAATTTGCTCCACTGATATTTTCGACAAATATTGCGGTCAGCTAATTTCATTGCATATATAATATTCAAATTTTGATATTGTGATATTTTCGGCTATTATTGTGGTGAGCCAATTTTATTGCATATATACTATGAAAGTTTGGTCTACTGATACTTTCGATTAGTATTGCGGTGAGATAATATTATTGCATATTTAATATGAAAATTTGCTCGATTGATATTTTCATCTAGTGTTGTGGTGAGCTAATATTATTGCATATATTATATGAAAATTTGTTCCACTGATATTTTCGACAAATATTGCGGTCAGCTAATTTCATTGCATATATAATATTAAAATTTGCACTACTGATATTTTCGAATATTATTGTGGTGAACCAATTTTATTGCATATATAGTATGAAAGTTTGATCTACTCACACTTTCGATTGGTATTGCGGTGAGCTAATATTATTGCATATATAATATGAAGATTTGCTCCACTGATATTTTCGACAAATATTGCAGTCAGCTAATTTCATTGCATATATACTATTCAAATTTTGCTATTGTGATATTTTCGACTATTATTGTGGTGAGCCAATTTTATTGCATATATACTATGAAAGTTTGGTCTACTGATACTTTCGATTAGTATTGCGGTGAGATAATATTATTGCATATTTAATATGAAAATTTGCTTGATTGATATTTTCATCTAGTGTTGTGGTGAGCTAATATTATTGCATATATTATATGAAAATTTGCTCCACTGATATTTTCGACAAATATTGCGGTCAGCTAATTTCATTGCATATATAATATTAAAATTTGCTCTACTGATATTTTCGAATATTATTGTGGTGAACCAATTTTATTGCATATATAGTATGAAAGTTTGATCTACTCATACTTTCGATTAGTATTGCGGTGAGCTAATATTATTGCATATTTAATATGAAAATTAGCTCTTCTGACATTGTCGACAACTATTTTGGCGATCTAACTATTAGTTCATGTATAATATGAAAATTTGCTCCACTGATACTTTCGACAAGTATAGCGATCAACTAACTTCATGGCATATATAATATGACAATTTTGCTATAGTGATATTCTCGACTATTATTGTGCTGAGCTAATTTTATTGCGTATATAATATGAAAATTTTGCTATAGTGATATTTTCGACTATTATTGTGGTGAGCTAATTTTGTTGCATATATAATATGAAAATTGTGTGTACTGACATTTTCGACTAGTATTCTGGTGAGCAGATTTTATTGCATATATAATATGAAAACATGCTCTACTGATATTTTCTAGAAGTATTGTGGGGTGTTAATTTCATTGCATATATAATATGAAAATTTGCTGTACTGATATTTTCGACTAGTATTGTGGTGAGCGAATTATATTCCATATATGGTACGAAAATTTGCTCTACTGATATCTTCGACTAGTATTGTGGTGGGCAAATTTCATTGCATATATAATATGAAAATTTGCTCCACTGATATTTTCGACAAGTATAGCGGTCAGTTTATTTTATTGCATATGCAATATGAAAATTTTGATATAGTGATATTTTCGACTATTGTTGTGGTTAGCTAATTTTATTGCATATGTAGTATGAAAATTTGATCTACTGATACTTTCGATTAGTATTGCTGTGAGCTAATATTATTGCATATGAAAAATGAAAATTAGCAATACTGATATTTTCGACTAGCATTGTGGTGAGCTGATTTTATTGCATATATAATATGAAAATTTGCTGTAGTTATATTTTCGACTATTATTTTGGTGAGCTAATTTTATTGCATATGTAGTATGAAAGTTTGTTCTACTGATACTTTCGATTAGTATTGCGGTGAGCTAATATTATTGCATATATAATATGATAATTTGCTATAGTGATATTTTCGACTATTATTTTGGTGACCTAATTTTATTGCATATATAATACGAAAATTTGCCGTTCATATATTTTCGACTAGTATTGTGGTGAGCTACTTTTATTGCAAATATAATATGCAAATTAGCTCTACACTTATTTTCGCCTATTACTGTGTGATCTAATTCTATTGCATATATAATACGAAAATTTGATCTACTGATCTTTTCGACTAGTATTGTGCAGAATCAATTTTATGGCATATATAATATGAAAATTTGCTCAACTCATATTTTCGAATAGTATTGTGGTAAGCTAATTTTATTGCATTTATAATATGAAAACATGCTCCACCGATATTTTCGACTAGTATTGTGGTGAGCTAATTTTATTGGGTATTAGTATAAAAAATTCTTCTAATGAAATTTTCGACTAGTATTGTGGTGAGCTAATTTTGTTGTATATATAATATGAACATTTGCTTTACTGATATGTTCGACTAGTATCGTGGTGAGCGAATTATATTGCATATATAATATGAAAATTTTCTGTACTGATATTTTCGACTAGTATTCTGGTGAGCCAATTTTATCGCGTATATGATATGTAAATTTGTTCTATCGAAATTTTCAACTGTTGCCTAACTTTATTGCCTAAAATTAGCTCTACTGATATTTTCGACTAGTATTGTGGTTAGCTAATTTTGTTGCATATATAATACGAAAATTAGCTCCACTGATATTTTCTACTAGTATTGTGGTGAGCTAATTATATTGCATATGTAATTTGAAAATTAGCTCTATTCATATTTTCTAATAGTATTTTGGCGATCTAACTATTAGTGCATATATAATATGAGAATGTGCTCTACCGATATTTTCGTCTAGAATTGTTGTGGTCTAATTCTATTGTATATATAATACGAAAATTTGCTCTAATGGTATTTTCGACTAGTATTGTGTCGAGCTAGTTTTATTGCATTTATAATACGTAAATTAGCTCTTGACATATTTTCGACTATTACTGTGTGATCTAATTCTATTGCATATGTAACATAAAAATTAGCTCTGCTGATATTTTCGACTAGTATTGTGGTGAGACAATATTATTGCATATATAATAGGAAAACTTCCTCTACTGATATTCTCAATTAGAATTGTGGCGAGCTGATTTTGTTCCATATATAATGCAAAAATTTGCTCAACTGATATTTTCGACTAGTATTGTGGTTATCTAATAATCTTTGCATATATAATACAAAAATTTGCTTTACTCACATTTTCGACTATTAATGTAGTGATCTAATTCTATTGTATATATAATACGAAAATTTGCCCTAATGATATTTTCGACTAAATTTGTGGTGAGCTTATTTCTATGCATATATGATACTAAAATTTGCTCTAATGATATTTTCGACTGGTATTGAGGCGACCCAATTTAATTGCATTTATAATATGTAAATTAGCTATTCACATATTTTCGTTTACTTCTGTGTGATCTAATTCTATTGTATATATTATACGAAAATGTGCTATAGTGATATTTTCGACTAGTATTGTGCCGAGCTAATTTTATTGCATATATAATATGAAAATTTTCTCAACTGATATTTTCGACTAGTATTGTGGTTAGCTAATTTTATTGCACATTTATTATGAAAATTTTCTCTACCGATATTTTCGACTAGTATTGTGGTGAGATAATTTTGTTGCATATATAATATGAACATTTGCTTTACTGTTATTTTCGACTAATATCGTGGTGAGCGAATTATATTGCATTTATAATATGAAAATTTTCTGCACTGATATTTTCGACTAGTATTCTGGTGAGCTAATTTTATCGCGTATATAATATGAAAATTGTCTGTACTGACATTTTCGACTAGTATTCTGGTGAGCAGATTTCATTGCATATATCATATGAAAATTTGCTCCATCGATATTTTCGACAAGTATAGCGGTCAGCTAATTTTATTGCATATATAATATCAAAATTTTGCTATAGTGATATTTTCGACTATTATTGTGGTGAGCTAATTTTATTGCATATGTAGTATGAAAATTTGATCTACTGATACTTTCGATTAGTATTGCTGTGAGCTAATATTATTGCATATTTAATATGAAAATTTGCTCTATTGATATTTTCAACTAGTGTTGTGTTGAGCGAATTTTATCGCGTATATGATATGTAAATTTGTTCTACTGATATTTTCGACTAGCATTCTGCTGAGCTAATACTGCTGCATATGTAATACAAAAATTTGCTCCACCGATATTTTCGACTAGTATTGTGGTTAGCTAATTACATTGCATAAACAATATGTAAATTTGCTTTGCTTACATATTCAACTAGTATTGTGGTGAGCTAATTTTCTTGGAAATATAATATGGAAATTTGTAGTATTGAAACTTTCTACTCATGACAAATTTTATTGTGCATGATTTGCTCTATTGATATTTTCGACTAGCATTTTCGTGAGCTAGTTAAATTGCATTTATGATATGAAAATTTCCTATATTGATATTTTCGACTAGTACTGTGTTGCCCTAATTTTGTGCATATATAATATGAAAATTAGCTCTTCTGACATTGTCGACAACTATTGTGGCGATCTAACTATTAGTTCATGTATAATATGAAAATTTGCTCCACTGATATTTTCGACCAGTATTGCGATCAGCTAACTTTATTGCCATATATAATATGACAATTTTGCTATAGTGATATTCTCGACTATTATTGTGGTGAGCTAATTTTATTGCATATGTAGTATGAAAATTTGATCTACTGATACTTTCGATTAGTATTGCTGTCACCTAATATTATTGAATATAAAATATGAAAATTAGCACCACTGATATTTTCGACAAGTATAGCGATCAGCTAATTTTATTGCGTATATAATATGAAAATTTTGCTATAGTGATACTTTCGACTATTATTGTGGTGAGCTAATTTTGTTGCATATATCATATGAAATCATGCTATACTGATATTTTCGAATAGTATATTGGTGAGCTAATTTTACTGCATTTATAATATGAAAATTAACTCTACTGATATTTTCGTCTAGTATTGTGGTGGGCTAATTATGTTGCATTTATGATACGATAATTTGCTGTTCTGATATTTTCGACTAGTATTGTGGTGAGCAAATTTTATTGCATATATATCATATGAAAACATGGTCTACTGATATTATCCACTAGTATTGTGGTGATTTAGTTTTAATGCATATAAAATATGAAAATTTAATCTACTGGTATTTTCGAATAGTATTGTGCCGAGCTAATTTTATTCGATTTTTAATATGAAAATTTTCTCTACTGATATTTTCGACTATTATTATGGTGAGCTAATTTTATCGCGTATATAATATGTAAATTTGCTCTATTGAAATTTTCAACTATTGACTAACTTTATTGCGTAAAATTTCTCTACTGATATTTTCGACTAGTACTGTGGTTAGCTAATTTTGTTGCTTATATAATACGAAAATTTGCTGTACTGATATTTTCGACTAGTATTGTGGTGAGCGAATTATATTCCATATATGATACGAAAATTTGCTCTACTGATATCTTCGACTAATATTGTGGTGAGCAAATTTCATTGCATATATAATAGAAAATTTGCTCCACTGATATTTTCGACAAGTATAGCGGTCAGTTTATTTTATTGCATATACAATATGAAAATTTTGCTATAGTGATATTTTCGACTATTAGTGTGTTGAGCTAATTTTATTGCATATGTAGTATGAAAATTTGATCTACTGATACTTTCGATTAGTATTGCTGTGAGCTAATATTATTGCATATGAAAAATAAAAATTAGCAATACTGATATTTTCGACTAGCATTGTGGTGAGCTGATTTTATTGCATATATAATATGAAAATTTGCTGTAGTGATATTTTCGACTATTATTTTGGTGCGCTAATTTTATTGCATATGTAGTATGAAAGTTTGATCTACTGAAACATTCGATTAGTATTGCGGTGAGCTAATATTATTGCATATATAATATGATAATTTGCTATAGTGATATTTTCGACTATTATTTCGGTGAGCTAATTTTATTGCATATATAATACGAAAATTTGCTGTTCATATATTTTCGACTAGTATTGTGGTGAGCTACTTTTATTGCAAATATAATATGCAAATTAGCTCTACAATTATTTTCGCCTATTACTGTGTGATCTAATTCTATTGCATATATAATACGAAAATTTGATCTACTGATCTTTTCGACTAGTATTGTGCAGAATCAATTTTATGGCATATATAATATGAAAATTTGCTCAACTCATATTTTCGAATAGTATTGTGGTAAGCTAATTTTATTGCATTTATAATATGAAAATATGCTCTTCCGAAGTTTTCGACTAGTATTGTGGTGAGCTAATTTTATTGTGTATACAGTATAAAAACTTGTTCTAATGAAATTTTCGACTCGTATTGTGGTGAGCTATTTTTATTGCATTTATAATACGTAAATTAGCTCTTGACATATTTTCGACTATTACTGTGTGATCTAATTCTATTGCATATGTAACATAAAAATTAGCTCTGCTGATATTTTCGACTAGTATTGTGGTGAGATAATATTATTGCATATATAATAGGAAAACTTCCTCTACTGATATTCTCAATTAGAATTGTGGTGAGCTAATTTTGTTCCATATATAATGCAAAAATTTGCTCAACTGATATTTTCGACTAGTATTGTGGTTATCTAATAATCTTTGCATATATAATACAAAAATTTGCTTTACTCACATTTTCGACTATTAATGTAGTGATCTAATTCTATTGTATAAATAATACGAAAATTTGCCCTAATGATATTTTCGACTAGTATTGTGGTGAGCTAATTTTGTTGCATATATAATATGAACATTTGCTTTACTGATATTTTCGACTAGTATCGTGGTGCGCGGATTATATTGCATATATAATATGAAAATTTTCTGAACTGATATTTTCGACTAGTATTCTGGTGAGCCAATTTTATCGCGTATATAATATGTAAATTTGTTGTATCGAAATTTTCAACTGTTGACTAACTTTATTGCCTAAAATTTGCTCCACTGATATTTTCGACAAGTATAGCAGTCAGTTTATTTTATTGCATATACAATATGAAAATTTTGCTATAGCGATATTTTCGACTATTATTGTGGTGAGCTAATTTTATTGCATATGTAGTATGAAAATTTGATCTACTGATACTTTCGATTAGTATTGCTGTGAGCTAATATTATTGCATATGAAAAATAAAAATTAGCAATACTGATATTTTCGACTAGCATTGTGGTGAGCTGATTTTATTGCATATATAATGTGAAAATTTGCTGTACAGATATTTTCGACTAATTTTGTGGTGAGCTCATTTTATCGCGTATATAATATGTAAATTTGTTCTATTGAAATTTTCAAATGTTGACTAACTTCATTGCGTAAAATTTCTCTACTGATAATTTCGACTAGTATTGTGGTTAGCTAATTTTGTTGCATATATAATACGAAAATTAGCTGCACCGATATTTTGGACTGGTATTGTGGTGAGCTAATTTTATTGGATATGTAATTTGAA